>NW_010415228.1:21519-24738 GCF_000710305.1 Buceros rhinoceros silvestris
CTCCAAAGGTGTACGGGGAAGAGGTTTTATTCTTGTAAATAGGACCAATGCCAGGTCAACCAGGCCCCCTCGCTTTGGACTTCCTAAAGAAAACAGCTTCAGACAGCTGAGCAAAAGAGTTATGGGGAGTGCTGAGATAGGAAATATCTACAGTTCCTGATATATTATGATTGGCCCCAGGAACGAGGAAGCCAAGAGCCAAAGGTAGTCCTGAAGGGTGCTAAACTGTACAGCGCTAATGTACACAACAACATCCTCATACAAGCAGATGTTTAAGGAAAAAAAAGGGGAGGGGGGGGATGGAAATTGTATTTAGACCACGTTGCACTCACCCTAGGGAGGAAAACTAAAAAAGGGAGAATGTGGAACCAATTTTCAAGCTCGAGCAACTGAAATTCTATTAAATGATTCTGTCATCAACATGAGATGAGAAAGCAAAGTAATAATTTATACAACAAATTGGATAATTGTAGCTGCACGGACAAATGATATTTCTTCCCTAATAACTGAATAAACATTGTTACAAGGGGAAGGTTATACGGAAATAGCCACTTTAGTGAACTCCAAGCACCAGGTCTCCTGCTTCTGTTCGTATCAAAAGCAAGGCACTAATGACTGAAGGGCATATACGCTCTTGATCGCAAACAAACACTTTGAGTTACTTGGTTGTTTTTTTAGTAAGTGCATTTGACTTGCTAAAGAAGGGCTCAGCTTCATGTAACTGGAAGCAATCTCAGTCTCATTACAGCATCATCCCCAACACAAATCAATTTAATTTTTTTTTTTAAGAGATAGCAGTGTAAACTGGAGGAATGACAGGAATAATATGGAAATCATATAATTATTTGTTTACGGACTCTATTATTTTCTTAAATAGAAGGTGTATAAAATGCAAAAAAACAAACAGTATAAACTTGTGGTAGATGCATCCAGAAAACAAACAGTGGGAATGCAGTGGATGCAACAGCAAGTCAAGGTAACATGGGGTGTAAGGCGATACCTTCTGGGACATCAGGTTGCTTCATACTGGCGTAATGCAGTGCTCAGCCAGAGCTGGCGGAAGGACCAGGAGAGCTAACCTGAAACACACTGGACACCCAGTGGACAGAGCACGTGTGCGAATACAGGTGCAGAATGGTTAAATTCCTAAATTTTAGGACCTTCAAGTTTTTATTCTCTTTTCTGCCACAGACTTCCTGTGGGATGCTGGGCAAGTCACTTAATGGCTTTTACGCTTTTGTCTTGTTCTGCTCAAGACCATACTGGATGTTGCCTGTGGAGAACAGGCCCCTAGTGCCAGAAACCCTTCTTGAAGGGCCAGTGTTGAAGGATAAATTCTTTAAAAAATGTACGCAGCCTAGGGACTGGCGACGTGCAATACTGACCTCAAAACTGGTCACACTTTGAACTAGGAAGACGCTGTACAAATAATTTCCTTGGCAGGTCTCTTCCAAAGCTCAAGGGTAGTTGAAAACTCACCTTCCTTGAGGAAAGAAGAAAAATTCAGTTCCCTGGCCAGGGGATGAATCTCCCATGCGTGGATGCGCTACCCCTAAGTGAGGGAGGAGGGTGTAAACCAAGCCTGAATTAAAGGTTCAGTTGTGCAGGGTGTTAAATTACCCTGGTGTCAACAGGACCACGTGTACACTCGCAGATCAGCATGTGCTGAAAGGCTGAGCAGGCGAAGGGCACCACTCGAGGAGATCAAGGCTGGCTTCGAGAGGCTGAAACGAGAAGAGATAGAAAGGGAAAAGAATGTTTGTTAGGATCAATTTTCTGGCTATTTTTTTCCTGTGTGCTTCCACCTATTTGAATACATGCATGTGTGTAAAGAGAGCCAGTCCCCATTCCCCTCCCTGTGCCTGAAATGAAAAATAATAAAAATATATTTACATAGCTTCAACATTAGCCTATTAAAAAGCTATAGTCAGTATAACAGAGGGGAAAAAATTACAAAGAATGATTTGCATAGCAAACACATTTCACAGTTGTTTTGGACAAATGCCCTCGGTAAATATGTTTAAAGTCATGTACAACAAGAATATTTTATCACAAGTAACCATGTTTTAATAAACACTTAGTCTTTTTGTATTTCATTCTTTCTCATCATAATAATAGAAATATAACACCATATATCACTGTAAAACACATTTCCACATAAATGCTGATAAGCACAAAATATTTTTCATCATTTACATTTTAACTGTAATAATATATGGCAGGATTAAAGCTGCATCCATCATGTGTCTAACTAACCTTGCTGTAATGAATTTTTAAATGTAATGGTTTCTGTCACAAAGTAAAATCATACATAATATCTTTTGACACAGTATGCTGGTATACGCAAGGTTTTAAAATGTAAATGCAACTCCAGTTTTAATTAGATTTACAAACTCAAATCACTGTTTTCTTTTCTATAAACCAAGGGGGAAGGAAAAAGGGGCTCTGGCAAGGCGGCAAGTTTTATTTCAAGTTCCTTGCTCACAGGAAACGTGCAGGTCCATCGTGTAGAAAAGCCAGTTGCACTAGAAACAAAGGATTATCAAAATCATAGGGAACTAAAGCCTTCCAGCCCGCCTGAAGGGCCTCCTCTGGTACCCCGGGCACTGGCTCTGCGGCAGGGCTGAGGATCTCGCTGGGCAAAGGGGCGAGCGGGTCAAGGACCGGCACATCCTGCCCCAGCCCCCTTCCTCGGCCTTGCTTGAAATAACAAATAATCCGGCGCACAAGAGGAGAATCATTAAAAATAATTTGCACGAGCTTTCTGTTCCGTGAGCCCTTTTTTTGATACACTATTTCCTTCGGTGATTATCACTGCGGACATGTTCCTGCCATATGGATGGGAGCTGGGCGAGGAGGCGGCTCAATACCTGAGTGGTTAATTAAGAGCTGTTGCTGGGCCACAAGAAGCAGGTTTGAAATCCCTCTTCACTCACCGACAATGAGTAGCTTTTTTAGCAGCAGAAGTCACTAGGGACAGCCAGAAGCGCAGGGTAATTATTTGAGATAACACAGAGCTGAAGAGCGTGCGGGCGGGTGCGGGCGGGTGCGCGAGGCTGCAGGGGGGTGTGCCTGTGAAAGGAGGGCAACTCCACAGAAAAGTCTGTAATAAAAAGGTCAACATCTCCTATTTTTCTGTACAGTGTCGGCAGTCTGTAATGCCTTTTTAGAATGAATGACCACGGAGTCCATCTTTTTTTTTTTTTTTTTTTTAAAAAA
>NW_010415228.1:24809-29809 GCF_000710305.1 Buceros rhinoceros silvestris
TTCTTTTTTTTTTTTTTTTTTTTAAAGAATCTCTTTTATTTGGTATTCCAGCTTCACAATGGTGAGCGCAGGTCTTGGAGGCCAATCTGAACGAGCTAGTCTCACTTTATCAGCACAGATGCTGAAATGACTTTGATTGCATTGTTGCAAAATAGCAGTAATTTCAACATTAACTCGTGGAAACCCTGGGTTCTCAAGAACAAAGGAAAAAAAAAGCAGTGAACTGAAAGCTGTGAATGAAATGAGGAAAGTCCAGAACTTCTTAGAAATGTAGGGCTATGTTCTCAGCAGGGTAAATCCACATGTTGTCACAGGAACAGGAAGGAGTGTTTTGGCTGAAAACAAACAACTCATACAAAGTAGCCGAGGATCTGGTCCTTGGCTGCAACATTGCTCGTGGGCCAGGGGCTCTCGGTTATTATTTACAGCATTTAAAACACGCACCAAGGCTCAAACGGACAACGGTTTCAGGGGTGCTCTTGCCGCAGCATATCCCGTTCACTATTCTTCTTAACAACGTGAAGAAGCGTGCGATCTTTTAAAGGCTTTATTTTTCGGAGGTGCCTCATATCACAAATACTTATGAAGCCATTCAGGTTCACCACTGTCCAGAACTCAGGGACTGTAGCACCTGGTGAGAACCGGGGGCAAATCGTGTAGTAATCCACTGCAGTGATAGATTCCTTTCCTCAGAGCTGCAGAGAAGCATGTGAACATCCCCTTCCTCAGCCATCAAAGCTTAAGCTTAAGCCTCAAAGCTTAGTCCATCTACATTGTGGATCAGAATATTATTTCGCCCTTTGTTTGCTTGTTTTTTTAACCAAGCCTTTCTAGTTTATTACTGAGCAGACGAATGATGAAAACTACAAAAATTTTTTTTTTGGCTTTTCCAGAAAATCTCACAAGTTATCTCCAACTTAGAAGGGTTTAATCTCCATTCAAGCATGACTTCTGTGAAGCTCATGTGAGTGCTTAGCTTGTCCAGTGGGGTAAAAATATATTCGGGAACACAAAAAGACCCACGACCTCCTCCTCTCTGCACACACCTTCTTGTGTCTTTGCAAATGCTGCTCCTGAGCGAGCAGAGATTTTGAACACCTGTGATAGGCTCTTGAGGCATGCCAAAGGTTTTGCAGTTAGTAGGTGTGGGCCAAACCCCCCAAAACTTCCCGTCTGTGGCATGGGGACCACGTTGTGCCTGCTGGCGCGCTCTTCTTTTTTTAAAGGCGGATCTTGCGAGCCTTTGATGTTTCTAGAGTGCAAACAATACTGCTCCAGTAGCAGCACTTTTCCAGTATAACTGTCTCAGCTTTGTTTAGAAACTGCCCAATATGTTAATTATCTTCTTTACCTCTGTGGCATTATACTGTCAAGCCATACAACAGCCTTTAGAAAATAAAAGCTAACACCCTAAGCTGCTGTACCCGGCTCCCATAATATCTATTCACTGACAATGCCTGAGCTGTCAGATCAGAAGAAGCTTCATTCGAATAAAGGTGGGCAGATGTGTGATAATGAGACAGAAGCATACAGATGCTAATATAACTGTTCAGCAGAGCAGGCTCGTCTTCGTTAGGCAGACCCAGGTAGCAGCTGCAGACTGTCAGACGCTGGAATGCTGCTTTCTCTTGATTCTCATTTAAGATCAGCTTCGTTCGCTGTCTGTCAGTGAACTTTTCCCTCACAGGAGCCTGGACCCCTAGGTGATCAGTCACATTTCGACATAACTAGATGTCAAAAGAAGTTTAAGTTGTATGACGAACTGTGATGCATTCCCTGTGCTGGCTGGCAGTCTCAGCCCTCCAAGGCGTCTTGTTAATGATCCACCTGGAAACTCTAGAGTATTTCCTGTATTTTGTTTTCTTATTAAAATACTGGCTAAGCCTTTGTCAATATCCATGTCAGCAACTGTAAGCTCAAGACAATATTATCACAAGCATAATTTGATTTAAAAATGGAGTCGTGGACCTGTGCTGACCAGGCAGCAGGAGACGCGTGTGGCGCGAGCAGGATGCTAGCTTTGTGCTGTGTCATTTATCCTCATCAATTAAAGCAAAATATTTCTCATCTTCTTGGGGGCAGAGGCAGGGCATTATGAGGCAGGCGAAACAAAATTTACCAAAGTCACCTTCAGAAATACATCTTCAGCCAGCCAGCTCGCTCAGCTGATGAACACTACCAGGACCAAGATAACGGGGAGCCTCTGTAGCTGAGCAAACAATTCAAATACACAGGAGCTGGGAAACACAAATAACCTGAGATTGTCATTTCACGTACTGCTGAAACCTTTGAACTGGGAGCCTGAACTTCGCCAGCCTTTCATCTGTTGCTATGAGCTGTTTACCCGCTTGCGCTCCCCGGTTTCAGAGAGGAGACAGACTGAGGCTACTTTACATAAAATACATACGTGCGCACACAACGCCGCAAACCTTCTCCTACCGTATTCGTGTGACAAGACAGTATTACTTGGTGCTTAATCACGTCGAGCCAGTTTTTACTGTCAATCTCAACTCTCTTCACTTCTTTCCATTTGAATCACAACCTTCCAATCCTCGCTAAGATAGCACGGATTTAACGTGGCCAGGTACAATTAACAGTTTTCTTATGTTCTTAAATGTTTGAATTAGAAGATCACAAGGGAGGAGACTCAAAGATTTATGAAGTTCTTCCATTTCTTCTTTGGGGTGGGAGAATCGCATGACGTGTAGCAGCCCCGCATTTGCGTTATTGTTTTCTCCCAAGAGCAACTACTATTAAATTAGCAGAACTGATCAACACTACAGCAACTTGCCGCCTGATGCGCGTTAAAAGGAAATCTCAGTGGGAAGCTCCATCCACGTTCAGTCTGAGGTATCCAGCATCTCCCCCGAGGCTGAGGAGAGGGCCAGTGGGAGCGCCAGGGTACCACATCACACACCCCTTGATTTGGTCCAGGGCTGCATTCGTTTGTTCCTCTTCCTGCACACACAAATCCAGCTTTTAACAGTGACGAGCAGTAGTTTTGGCAATCTCTTTCTTTCTCTGCCTTCCTCGTATCAATATAATTCTTAATTAAACACTTCTTATGGCCAGTTTATACTCACTAATGCTTTCTAATATAAAACAAGACGTCTCCCCCTAGATTCTGGTATTTAGTAGCCTGAAGCTCATTAGTGCATGTGTTCTCACCCAGGAGTTTTAAATATTTAACTAGCTAGGTTTCTTTCAAGAGGTCTTAACCTTATAATTTGTAATAACTTGGGGATCTCATATCTGAAGCGTAAGTTATTAAAAATGTTTCTTCCTTTCACCCTGCATCGATTTCCTCCTTCTAGCAATCACACTAAGAGCTATTAGGCCAAACAACTGCAGCTGCCTATTTATTTCATTGTAGTAAAACATAAGCGACGGTAAATAGATTTCCTCATAGAGACTGGTCTTCCACAAAAGCCAAAACCGAAGCGTGCCCCGCCTGGGCAGACAGTGTATTATGCATTATGCACCGCACGGTTAAAACTGTGCAGCTATAGGAAAATATAGGGAGGTCCACGAAAACGAGTGATACATCTTTGCCCAGAAACGCATTTCTTCTGTTGCTTGTAATGGGCTGAGCATGCGATACAAGTAAATTTTGTCTAAAAAATTATCTAAGGACCACCTAATGTGCTCTGATGCTACTGAATGTCAGAAATGTCAGCAGCTCCCAGTAATGACTCTCTGACATAAACAGTAAGGGAGAAATATTACAGTTACTGAAGGAGTTGCGAGGACAAGCATGCATTTTCATGAGAGGTCTCTTTGAATGGCAGCAAGTAGTCAAGCAGGCAGCTTTCCCTGCCAGTTAAGCTGGCCAAAGAAAGCCCTCTTCCCCTGAAAGACAATTAAAATGAGTTAAATGAATTAAAACGGCCCCGCACAGTTAAAACGTGGTCAGAGGTTAGAAACAGTAGTATCTGGATTTATGAAAATCATGTGGCTGCCAAGGCTCAGAAATTGTGTGTAACAAGGGAGCCATTCAAGTGGTAACACAAACAGCTTTGTAAAATTGGAGGCAATATACATAATTCTTAATTTCTAGGAGATGGGTTTGTCAGCAGTTTTGCCACCTTAGGACTTGGGTAATATACCGATTTTTAAAATTTGATTTTTATCAAGTTGCTTTCCAAGGGAGAAAGAGAGATTAAAAATGTGTTTGTAAGCTAGGAGCAGCAGATAAATTAGACGCCCTTCGGTTCGTTATATTTTTATGGTAGGAGGGATGTCATTAGGTGGTTACACGTGCCTGTCATTCCTACTTTTTCAGGAGCACCGAATCCTAACAAAGAGAGAGGGAGCAAAACGCGCTGTACCTAGAACATGAAAACGCGAAAGCATTCCCTCCAGCTCCTTTGTGCACGGAGACACTCACCCGCTGTCGGTTATTTAGCTCAGCTGTTTTCGCAGGAGCACGAGGTCTGCAGTAATTGCTGGCAGATATTTCGGTATTAATCTCGCACCAGAAACCCCGGCACGCCGTGGTGTACTTTTTTAGCCATTACATGCACAAAGTCTATCAGAGAGCATTTGTCTCCGCACTCTTTATTCACTTTCAAAGGGTTAAACAGCCTATTTACAGGGCTGTCAGCAATCTGTAGCCCAAATCGTGAAAAAGTCTGGCCTAGTTTTGTTCAGCATGGAGACTTGTCTTCTTGGCCTGTTGTTGTTACCATCATGTAATATCCATGACAATCGCGTTGTGCTTTTTAGGGGCTCTGTAGTGCTAAATCTGAGGGGCCATTTTAAGCCAGTAAAGGGCTTTATTTATGTGGATTTGAAAGAGTCTTGTGAAGGGCCTTCCACTCAAAATCCTCTTCAGCAGGTCATCCCGGTTTCAAAAGGATTTAGATGCAGAGGCAGTGATCAGTACTTCTATCACGTTCTAATAGACTGACATGAGCATTTGTGCCTGAAAGACAGGGGGAAAAAAGTGATGCAGATTTGCCCTAAATTGGACTGATGCACAAAGCAGAGAGCGCAATTGA
>NW_010415228.1:32309-39403 GCF_000710305.1 Buceros rhinoceros silvestris
TGCAACTTTAAGAGACTCAGAAAACCACAAAGTTAATTCTGCCAGCATTTCTGCGCTGCTTCTCCTTGTTTTGGAGATTTCTGCTTTTTAAAAATTGCTAACCAAGTCTGCTCATTTTTTATGTTTTTTTTTTTTCCATTAAACAACAAACCCCACCCTCCAGGCACCTCCATTACATTTTCATGCTGGAGTTCACAGTTGATTTTAGCTGCAAGTGAAAATGAATGTCTCACATTCTCCCCCCACTCACACGACAAAACCATCCTGCAGACTAGATTGGCACGATAGACAATTTCTGCCTTAAAAGGTATCTCAGACTGACTCACTTTCCTGAGCGCTGCATTTACAGGCTAACAACCGTATTTACAGGCTGACACAGGGAAGAGTACAGTTAAAGAAAAAAAAAGAGAAAGAGAAACATTGGAACATTAATGTCCCCCCACCAAAAAAAAAAAAAAAAAAAAAAAAAAAAAAGTTGCCACATAAATAATTTGCAAGGACAAATGTTTAACTTTGGAAATTCACTACTTTTCTTACTGTCTTTGCAGAAACAGCAGGTATGGAGCTCAAAAGAGCTGGGATGTGATAAAGGTATGTAGCACACTTGGATGGGCTTACACCACATTAATTAAAAATTACAGATTTGGCTTCATAAAGTACAGGTGCCTGGGATGCATAATAGCTACCATAGAAATTGCTGTAATAATTACATGGAATTATGACTAATTACTAGTATATAGAGGGTGTTTCACCTTATCAGATGGTATATTCACACACCCAGGAACAGCTATAACACGCAGTAAATACAGGAACCCCGACTCCATGCCAGACATTCCTTTCCTTATCGCCTGTTCTGGATCTGAAAAACAGATCTATAGGGATCCTCTAATTAATACTAATAATTTTGCAAATCCTTCCAAAGTTCTGCTATTTGTTTTAGTTTCATGCTGGAGCGATAACAAAACCTTCTAAGCAGTCTTGCAAAACTATCTAGCTTCAAATGGTTGGGCTGGGATGGAAAGCGCCAGCTTTTGATCTATTTGCCATTCCAGGAGAGAAACGTCTTTCTAGAGACAGTGTTCACACTGGGCATCACAACTTTACTGCCGAGAACTCCATCTAAAGCAACTTTTAAAAAATGAAAGTACGGGTGAAGAAAAAAAAAATAGCTCCCCTTGAAAACATTCTAAGCCGTCTCACTAGCACAGAGATTTAATGAGTAGGAAAAGGAGGAGTGAAATAAAACATTTTAATCAATGTTGTTGCTATAAATAGAAGTAAAGGACCGTTGAAAACCCAGCTGACATACTTTCACACTGCACCGCGAGTCCTCTAGAGAACTTTCAACATTGTGCCATCACATGTGGAGGTGCAAGCAAGCAGAGGACTTTTTGTGCATTCTTTGCCTCGTGATGTTATTTCCATAAGAAAAAGCTGGAAGTTGAAACTGTGACAACTTGCGCTGACCCATGGGAATGCAAACATCTATCTGCTGATAACATGTTGAGATAGTGCACGTCACCACTGCGGCCAGCATGAGGACACTTGTCTTCACTCATTTTCTATCCACTCTATCACATTCCTGGCCACACTTCCCTATCTGTCCTTTCAACACACTCGGTACATTCCTCCCGTGAAGTGCACGACTCGCTTGTTCAAACAGCACCGGGCAGCACAATTACACTTTCCTGACCGCAGCTGAACAAAACCCAAAAGCTACTTAAACGGCTATTCTAGAAGGTCAGTTTTTCACACCCTATTATGGGAGCAGCCTTCCTTTTTCTTTTCATAAGGAGTTTGGCTGTTGGCCTCGAGCTAGTCTTTCCTCCCACAAGACAGAAACACAGTGTTAGACTCAGCCTGTGAAATCTGGAAACCACCCAGAGAAAAACACACGTGCAAGACTTCTTGTTTGCCATCCATTATTCTATTGATAACTTCTCCATTGTGTTGAAACTATAAGCTTATACTGCATCCTAGTTGCCACATTAGCCCAGTATCTAACACCACAAAGAGAAACAGAATCCTTATTTTTAGAATTCCTTCTGGATGCAGCCTCACGGCAAAAATATTCTGTTAATGTTTTGAGTGGTGTTGTAGGGGAGCTGGAAAAAATGCTGAACAAAAGCAAGAAATATTAACAAGGAAAATTGTTCCAAGGGTGGAGAGTGGGAGAGAGAAGGGGAAAAAGCCAAACTGAAAATATTTCTTTTTGCAGAAATGTATTTTTCTGAGCATTTCTGTGACTGGAAAATAAAAACATTATAGATAATCACGGGAAAAAGAACACTCTCTACCCACGCAATCTTTCTTTTTGGAAAACATCTACTAGGTTCTGATTGCACTTAATTCTTTAACAGTCAAATAAACCTGTGTTAGAACAAATATAATACTGAGATCAATTAATTTATAGCGGTTTATATTGGTTTCATTCAGCATTGAAATCACAGCCCACGAAACCGCATTACCTTTCAGGTGTGTACCAGCGAGGCGAAGGCAACTGGTATCACCTGTTGGACTCCAGGGCAGGGGGAACATCTTCATATTCGATGTCACCTACAGTGAAGAGAGAGCAATTTGTCTCTGTTTCCACCTCAGATGTCTTCCACCCCTTCCCTTGAGATGATCTGTTGAACCAAAGCATCTTTCTGGTGATTAAGAATCCAACCTAATGACCACTGGATTCAGGAGTGAGGATTTCAACGGGTGTCAGACGTGACCTGGATTTCTCAGCTGGGGCCACAGACTCTGCTTTTCGCTGCTGATTTTGCCTTCTCCTCCGGGCCTACTTACCAATGCATTTCCAGTGGGGATGCAGAGTTCACATTTTTGACAATGATGTCACTAATCTTATATCTTTTCAGTATCAGTTTTCTTTGAAGAACCTCCCTCCCTCCCCTGCCAACCCACTACAGTTTATCACTCGTGTTGCGGCTTCTAGGTAGTGTGGTACATAGCACAGTGAATTACTTTGATATTCATCTCCAGAGGCAAGCAATATGATTTGTTACCTACCTGGTGCCAGAATGGATGAAGACCACAAGGCACAGCATATACATTTTATCTGGAAAAGAAATTATTTGTACTTAGAAATAAGTAATTTTTAAGTTAAACCTTTACCAGATGTGGCCGTGTGGCACATGCCAAATTCCTGAAAAAGCAAAGGGAACCTCCCTGAAGTCTAACACCAGCCATAGGAAGGAGCGTCTTCACAGATCTGAATGTTGGGGTACTTTGTTTCAGGGTGCATCTTGTGCATGCAGTTCAAACATGCACATTTTTTATAGACGATCGAATACAGTGGCCAATTTTGACAACAAAAATTACACTATCGAATTACAGTCGCTGTTGTAAAAAAGGTATTCTTTTTTCTTGCACATCAGCTATTAAAATTACACCTAAATTACACGGATTGATCTATCTGTGGTGGAAATTATGATTGAAGCTTTATTTACCTGAGAGTTCGCTATGCATCTGTTCTAACCTCTAGGCATGTGACAGCATAATCCAGTGTCTGCTAATAAGTTATTCACAGACTCTAAAACTGAAAATATAACTCCTTTTGCCAAAAATCCTCCAGATTTAGATTAACTCGTAGAAACTAGTCCTGGAAAACAGCCCTGCTACGTAACTCAAAGGTCAGCAAGCTGGAGGAAGAACATACAGTGGGTTTGAGGGCAGTAAAAGAAGAGAGACCTTCAACTAAATCATAACAAATGAAGAATACTGGCACATCTGCACAGGTGCAACAAAGAAGGAAGGAGGAAGGATGTAAGATTGGGGCTGATGGCTGAAAACTCCGTTTTTCTTTGTACCTGGAAATGCATAGACAGCTGGTGCACAGTTTGAGAACTTTGAGAGCAGCCTGTAAGCAAAGCGTAGCCTGGAGAGAGCAAGAAACTGCTTTGTGCTCTTATAGGAAGTTTCCAGACTTTGCCTTAGGTACGACAAAGCTCAGTAACCCAACTCCAAATTTAACAAACCCATGAACAATTTTATAAGAGCTCATGTACAAATTCAAAACACTGCGAAATCCAAGGGTGATTGCTTTTGCTAACAGGGCTTGTGGTAAGATTCCTCAGTGCAGGGAGAACAGGAATTTCATTTCTCTAACCTCCAGCAGTTGCTTCTACTAGGGCAGCTTAAGGAAACCTCCTGTTTAAGCCTCGGGTTGAAGCACACAACAAGGAGAAATGCACTGCCTGCACCCAGCTGCGATACTCCTCCTCCCAAAAGACATTCTGGACACATACAGTAAGGACACACATTTTCAGATTATGAGACCTCCTGGCCTTGAGGCCATGGTCAGCAGGAGGGGTGACAAAGCAGAAGCCTGTGGTGCATGACAGCAGTCAGGGCAAATTAACAACTGTCCGCTCTATTCACAAAGAGAAAAGAATGGAGCCATTCAAGAGCAAATCCATCTGTCCCCGTGAGGGTTCACAAGAGTGTCAGAGAAACCTCACGGTCAACAGCCTCTAAGTGCTGGCACAGAGGAATCCAGCAGAATCGGCATGGATACTGTACTTGATGCTTTAGCCACTGGCAGAAGCTCCACTGTCAGGGCATCATTTTCAGGGCCTGTGTGCTTTCAGGCTGGGCAGGACTCGAATCTACCTGAAGACTGAAGGTCTCCACTGGAGGTGCTCCCTTTGCCAAAAAGCAACGTGGGGAACAAGAGGCAAGGTAAGACCTGCCATTTTCAGCCCCAAATGAGGGTTTCTTAGACATGAAGGAAACAACTTCTTATTTAACAGTTGGCCAGTTACCACACTTCCACACAAAACACTGACGATATAGGTAAGGAATTTAACTAATGCCTTTCTTAAGTCTTTCGATGAACATGCCTGAGTTCATAGACTGTCTAAACAGGTCTATGAATTAGACACTCAATACATCTTAGGTCTGTGTTAGTCATGATCGCTAGAACACCTCTTAAAAAATGAAACAGAGGTAACTGCACACAGCGATGTCTGCCCATATTTGCAGACTGTGGATCACTTCTGTGGAGCTTGATCTGCCTCACGCATCTCAACAGACGCTAAGTCACATGCTAGAGAGAATATGTCAACTGTCAACATCGCAAACTTGCCGCTCATCAGGGCACAGAAGAGAGGAGGACTGGACTATGAATATCTGTGCAGCTGCTGGGAGTACTGACCTCATTTTAGCACCTCTAAGGAGGGATACCACCATTTCCCCCTCCTTTTCTTTTCCCCTTTCCTGTCCAAATTTAGGACTAATTTAGTCTAAGAGGCCTAGGAGAATGCAATGGACCTCTGAGCTCCTTCTGCAGGGGTAATTTTCAAAAAGGCCCAGGAGAACCTATGCCGTTCCCTGGGTGGAAGCCAGCAGGCACTCTTCACAGCACTTACATATGTTCAGACAGCCCCTGAGTGAAGTCCAAGCTCAAGGAATTCTAGGCATGCACAATCCCAGCTGCAACATATGCACAGCCTATGTGAGAGATCCATCTCATCCACGCAGCCTGGAGGGTTATGACATTGTCTGCGCCCCATACCAGTTCTCAGATATTCTTCCTCCAACGCAGATTTAATATTGCTCACCATGTAGAGAATGCAAACTTGGTTTTACCAGCCTCTTTAGATCCTGGCATAAGTTCTGAGCATGAGGTCCTAAGGACGGGAAAAGATAATAAAAACCTTCTTTGGTTCTTCTTTGGTCACGTATCTTTAATTTTTTATTTTAATCCTACAACCGCTGCCAATGAATTACGATAATACAGATTAAGAGGGTTGTTTAGGCGTTACTGTGCCACTCACTGAAAAAAGAAAATAGCAGTGTATGGGGCCACAGATAACTTATGAAAAAAAAGCCTCCTTCCATGTGAGATCTCTATGGATTCAGTATTCTCCTACGCTCTCTCCTCTTTTCTCCTTCAAAAAGTGAAATGCAACCTCTCTAACTAAGCTGGGAACCATTATATACCCTGTCTCACTCTAAAAACAGTGGCCATGCTAAACAGTCCAGTGTTCAATTCAGTTGGGAGTTTTGAAAATAAACCCAAGACTCATGTCTTGCCTTCTCTCTTTTTGACTCAGGCAAAGCTTTTACTTACTAGCACCAGCAAGATACGTAGAGAAGCAAACTAAAAACTTGAGTGTGACCCTGAACACTAACAGCAAAATTGCAGTTAATGCTTCCACAGGTTTATTGGGAACTGGTCTCTCCCTTCGTATTTCCAGCAAACCAGCTGGCTCAGCCGTAGTAGCTGATCCATTCTGTCAAAATGCCTCTCCAAATCTGAGGAGGTCAAAGCCCAGCCAACAGCACGCACTCCTACTACGTGGGATCCCAAATCCATATTAAGGAATATTTTTGCTTGTGTGTTGCTGTTGTAATGAAGAGCTTTTGAGCTGGGTTGTGCTGCAAGAGCTTTTTGTGGGGCAACGCAAGAGAGTCTCCAGGAAACACAGACGACGTGCCGCAGCCAGGGACAGCACTCCTGCTAGAATGTCTTTTTTTCAACAATTATAGCTCTCCATCGAGCCAATAAGCAAAGGCAATTGCAGTGCGAATGCAAGGCTGCTGCAAGTGTATCCCATCACCTGGGAGAAATATTTAAAACTCACTGACTCCCACAAAGGATGAGGTTTCGGGACGGACAGAATAAAGAGTGCCAAGGAAACTAAATGCCAGCTGCTTACCCCAGCCTGGCTGCTTTATGCTGGCTCTGGAGCGTGCCTCACATTTTTCAACATTAAATGGAAAGAGCTAATAAAAAAAATACCAAATAATCAGAACATAAAAGTGTATAACGATCATAAAATAATACATTTTTCTTTCTTAATGTTTCAGCTGTCTGAAGAATAGTTTTCTGGTGTAAAAGAGATAACTATATATCTTCGGATTTTATTGGCTGCAGATTACACTAATTATCATAAAAAATTACTACCACTAATAAAAATTCTATTATAAGTTACTTATAGTAATCTCTGGGGTACTATACTTAGTCTAGAAAAGATCGTAATTACGCTGCATTACAGGGAGAATTTGTTTCCTGAAGCAGCTTTAACACTGTCTGTTTCTTTTAACACTTTAAAGTTGTTGGGTTTTTTTTTTTTCCTCTTTCC
>NW_010415228.1:39471-41083 GCF_000710305.1 Buceros rhinoceros silvestris
TCAGGTCAAATGTTGCCTGTTATTTTCACCATGCAGGATGTGATTTTATCCCAGAATAATGACCCATCTCTGTTGCAAGTGACGCAAATGAAGTTTTAAAATCACAAATATCTGGGTGGGTTTCACCTCCCGGGGGGTTATAGCACGCCTCAATGGAAGGATGCATAAAAGGGAAGACCTAACACTCTCCGCCCAAAGGGAAACACATTCTGTATAAAATTGCTGGAAGCCAGTGGGTGTTCACAAAAAATACAATGTTCGGATTTTATTTGACAAGACAACAATTGTTATTTTCCCTTTTAGATACCTTGCATTTTACCATCTGTGAGGTTGATGACTCTTAAATGACCTTAAATCATACTGCTGTTAATGGCAGTGGTTACAGGCAAACGTGGAATTCTGTACGCTACCTGCCTTGGACTGAACATCAAATTAAACGGCTTTGCTTTGATAGCTCACACCGTAGTAAATAACCTCAAAGTCCAACTAATTAAAATAAAACTGAAACAGTAGCTATTTCTTTTAGAAAGGGTTTCAATGCTTCAATAGCAGGGCTAATCAACGTCTTAATTAACAGTCATATAAAATGAAATAGCCCATTTGAGTTGCTTTAAAATAGGCAACTTATTTATGCAAAGACCACTGGCATATTAATTGCTAACACTAAGAAAAAATACGCCTTTGAGCTTTACAGCTTCATTTTCAGCAAAGGATTTGAGAACCAAATTGTGGAAAAAGCATATTAGAGTAGTTAATTTTACGACAGATATGAACCAGAAAGACGAGTGAATGTGGGAAAGTTTTGTGCTGTGTTTTGGTTTTTCTAGTTGTTTGGGGTCTTTTTCCAAACGAGATTAATTAATCAAATAGCCTCATAATATTCCTATTCTAGTTAAAGTTTTGGGGGTTTACTCCTGGCAGACGCTGCCCAAGCTGGCTGTGATCCAATAAAACAGTTAACTCTAAGCACATGCGTCTTCCCACTGAGACCAGCCGGACAACCCGGGAGCGTGAGGGCATGCCTTTCAGTTTGGGAGTGCTCTGCTCAGGACCCTGCAGGACTGAACCTTCTCCTCGCCGATCCTGAAGGATGCACACACACTCAGAATTGACCCAGGCAAACAATCGAAGGGCTATTCATTTGAGTAAGCGTTTCCAGGATCAGGTCCCAAATGACTCATCGCCTCCAATTAGTCTACCTCAGGTTTTACCTTTAAATAGCTTTCATTTACTAATGTGTGCGAGGGAGGAGCGGCAGGGAGGAATTACATTTCCTTTCCTAATTACTTCTGTTGACATCTTGGAATAAGTTTTTACTTTCAGGAGAGAAGAGTTGATTTACACTACAGAAAGAGCACAGCAAGCATGAGAAAATTATTTGCCCTTCCTCCTGCCAGGCATCCATTTCCTTTTCACTGTCGCTAACAATGCGCTAACTATTTATGCATTTGTCAAAGGATCCCAACATAAGAAAAACTATATTTAAAGCGCTTCACTACAAAGTGAAAACACAAGGTAATGATTCAGACTCTATTTAAGTAATAATAATATTTGTACAGACTGCCTGGCGAGCATGCTGGTAGGTGGCAGGAGCTCAGTACAGTCCTAACGG
>NW_010415228.1:41230-53730 GCF_000710305.1 Buceros rhinoceros silvestris
TCTTCTTTAAAAAATAGCTTTTAATTTAAGACCCTGAAATATGCACAAGAATGTGTCATTTCCCCTGATTAAAGCCTGATTTCACTGCATTTTTCAAGAAAGCCGAAAACGAGGGAGCTTTATTTGCAGGAGATTCAGGGGCCTTGCAAGTGCCCAAGATAGAATTTAATTTCTCTACATGCAGTGAGTTACTTTGCTTATTTCACAGGTTTCCACCCTCAATCATCACCCAGAGCTAACTGGAACCCGGGCTGTCCATCCCAGCCCAGATACTGGGAAATAAACTGGGACACTCACTGTTGAGAGCATGTTGGGACTGAAGCGCGTTGACAAAGTGAAAAGGCAACACGCTGTCCAAGCACCGCAAAGGAGATCAATCCCTCTGCTGTCAGCCTGGCTCTTCTCACAAGCCATACGTTTGCACAGCCTCATCTTCAAAATTTAGGAATCAAATAGAGAGCCCAAACGTTTTCACACTTTCTATAAAGCCTAGCCATATAACAGAGCGAAGAAAGACGACGCACAGAATAGATGGACCAAACCACGATCCGTACATGCCCCACGTTTTGGGCACTGAACAAAACATCTTGTAGTCAGTTTAAGGACAGATTTGCAGACTGTTTAGGAAGGCATGGAAAGAGTTGCTTCTGTCTGCCTCCTCACACAGTATTCACCTTTTGTTTTCAAAGTAAAAGATAAAAATACAGACCTGCCGAACTGCAGAGCACCCAAAGATTCACAGAATGAAAGGCGTAAGCAATCCTCTATTTATTTCCCTATACTATACAGCCACCCTTGATCACAATACAAATTATAAGTGATGCATGTCTTTTCATGGCAAATGTCACTTTCTTCTCCAGCTCTGTCAGGGAAATGGAAACGTGATAAACTCTGGTCATCTTAGAGGGGTGGGGAGAATCTGAGAAAAATTCAGAAACCATCAACCACAGGCCACTACTCCCCATCTCACCAAAACTCGAAACCCAACATATTAAGCAGATTATCAAGCACAATCACTCAACCACGTTAGCAGACCTAAATGACAACACTAACAACAGCAGAGAAGCACCATTTTGTTAGCTTCAGTTTGCATCCTGTTCTATTTCTTTTTTTTCTGTATTTTCTCTCTTGCAATTATTTATTTCCCTTTCCCCATGTTCCCTGTGACCTCCAATTTTCTTTCTCAACTTCCATGAAGTACAAAGGGCTCAAGACACTGAAACTCTTCAGCTAAATAATAGCAACATGGTAATGCTGGTGGGCAAGAAACGTAATAGAAGCCAGAATAACTTTATTAGCTGCCAAATCTGAGCTCAAGAATGAATTAATATTTTTCTTTTCTTGGTACAAACACTCAAAGCCTTAAGTATCTTATGGGGCTTAAACAATAACTGGAAGACTGTGAACCAGCAGCGATTCTATTAAAGCTTCGCCCCAAAGGAAAATTAAGACTTATTCTCTTCCTCTTCTAGGGGAAGGGAGCACTTCAATACCATGTGTGTTTTTCATTTAACGCATATGTCAATACGCTTTGAAATGCATTATTTTTAGCAGCAAAAGCTGTGCCTGGGCAAGAGCATTCTGATTAGGTACATACAGCTTACCCAAAAACTTGCAACCTTGATGCGTACCTGGGTACTGGTAGGAAAGTTACACGGTGAAATACTTTATCTTTTTCACCTGACCAACGCGAGGTAGAAAAGGAAGCATAGAGCTGAATTCCAAGCACTGTATCTTTTCCAGCAGACCAAAGGCAGCATGACCTAATGGTCTGCAATAAACAACCTAATATGAAAGAAGCAGGGAGAGAAGTATTTTTCCTGTTCTCTCAGGAAAAAAAAGACTTTCACATATATCAAAACCTAAAAATGCTAAAAATATCTTATTGAGACATGTACTGACTCTTTGATGGAATATTAATTCCTTCAACTTACTTCAGTTTCCTCTGAGCATTCTGCAGTTAGCAGTACAACGCTACTCACATGATGGGAAAAGTCATCCTGTTCCAGAAAAATTACACACGGATTTTACATCACCAGGTCTTTTTACCCACAGTAAATCAACACAGTGATATAAACAGAAATCACTGATATAAAGAGACACAAAAAGAAATTCTGACCCTCCAGCACAATGCTTAATGACAAAATACACCCTGCCTGTGCACTGACTCGTACTTCAATCCAGCTGTAACATGACATGACAACATTGTGCATCATATTTCTGAATTTTCAAATGTGAATTTCCCCAAATTGTGACCTTACGGGCTAGGGGGAGAGAACTGCAGGAGAGGTTTCCCTCCCAAGCAGCCCCTGGTTCCCCGGTAAGTGCTGACAGGGCTTTCACACGCCGCGGTGGAGGGAAGCGGCAGTTGCAGGCTTTGAACTCCTGCAGAAGGTTCCATATCACTCGCTTCTCCTTTGGATGCGATTTTGCTCACTTCAGAACAAACCTGTAGAAATGCAGCTACTCCAACAGTACGACCAGGCTTTGTTTTGGTTGCTGATAAAGAGATACTATATCTGACTCCAACGCGAAAGAGGAGATCTTTGAAAATGATCCTCTGTCACACATGGCAATCCGAGGCACGGTGGGACCGTTCCCAGCTCTGCCGGGGCTGAGATCCTCCCAGCTGTTTTCTGCATAATGCCAAACAAATAAATCAGCTCTGAAGAAGTGGAATGTTTTCCAAGGCCTCTTTCCCATGCTGCTCATTAACTGAAAACTCATTAGTTTCCAGGGGTTTCCTCAGCAAGTCGGCAGGAAGACCCTGTCACACCACACAGAACCCCCCTGGTCTTACCCTGTGTGCAGGTGCCACTTGCTTTCAAAAAGCCATCTTAATGTGTAACTTGGGCTTAATTCAAGTTTTGCACCCTTCAGCCTTGTTCACTTCTAACGAGTTCGTGTTTTAAATGGCTAAAGCCAAGATCTCAGACTTTATTTACCATGTAACCTGTCACGGAGATAAAAAAGGGAAGCCTTTTCCAGCTTCCGAGGAACAGACGAGACTGGTTTAGTTTTCCCTGGCAGACACTTCTGCTTTGCAAACCCCGTTCAAATGCAGACAGTTACTTCTGAACACTGAGAGTAGGTGTTAAATTGAGATTATGGCAAACAGCAGATTGCTTTGGTTGGTGAAGAAATTATTTCATGAAGACACAAGAGAATTAAGCAGAGTTTCATGTCACTTACTGTGTGAGCTGATCAGAGACTGAGTGATGAGTTTCTTGCTGTGGACAGCTGCTCTGTGGAATACTGTGCAGGCTTCAGGTGGGAGAAAAAGAAATCCATGCTTTAAAATGGAAAAAAAATACTTCTTAGCCCTTTTGTGCAAAGGATAAACAGATCTTTCTTGCCAGATTAATTATTCTATTTACATGTTGCCTGAATGTGTCTAAGAATATTCTGAATTTTCTTTTTCCTTCTGTATCTCATTTCACTATTCCTGTGACAGCTCGCTTCCGTCAAAGAGAAAAGACCGTCTTTCTCTTTATTATATTCACCGATGCTGAGATCTAGGACTCTCTCAGTCTGAAGGGAATGGCACTTTGGTTGATGACGTCTGTATTGTTTTAGCTATGTTGAGTACCAAGGTAGGAGTAGGCACAAGAGATTTTAAACATTACTACTATACTGTAAATGACAGAGCAAGTGGTTGTTCTCCACAATGTAGGTTTTCTTTCGTAATGCTAATTAGAGCATAATTATACCTTAAGTATGTTACTTGATAGTGACACTTAGTAGACAAAAGGGTAAATGTTACAGATCCGATCTTCCATGTCCACATCAAAAAAAAAAGTAAGAAGGGCCAAACTTTCCTCAGAACAGCTGATGGCCAGTTGGGGCACCACCTCCTCCTGCCAAGCTGGAACTGAACTTGTCCGGTAGGCAACCTGCAGCTGGAAAGTAGAAGAGCACACGGCTTTAAGCACATGGAGGACTACCGGGAAAACCAGCTGAAATCTTCTACTTTTTGACCGGAAATGCAAAGCTGTCCATTTTTCCTTTTTCCCAAGCAGGGGTGGGATGGCCAGTGCTTCGCTGCCATTGACTCGCTCTGTGGCTGTCTCCACGTCCTCCGGCTCCTGGCCTTCAGATGGCATGCACATATGCTATTCAGAGCAGCACAGACTGTCATCTGCTTATCTAGTGTATTATGTGACTAGTGAAGTGCCACATGGTTGAACACCAGGAAACATATTGCTTGCTCTCACTATCGATGACCTAGAGGGAAGAATATGCAAGAGAGGAAATTTGTGGTGATAAACTGGGGCTGGGAAGCAAGTCTAAACAATGAATGAGCTTGACAAAAAAAGTGACTACTAACTTCAAAGATTAGGTGCTTGGCCTACAGAAAATGGGGTGCTGCTTATTTAACAGGAACAAAATCTAAATAGACAGGGCTAGTGCAGCAGCGTGATCAGAAAGCAGAATACAACGTTCTAACTGGAGTTAAAAAGCTAACATTTACAGAAGTCAATGTCTTTCTACTTGCCAAAACTCTTAGCAAAGTCTGTGCTTTCTCCCATGTTTTCTGCATCATTACGCACATGATGTCATCTCCAATAACGAAGTTGGAGCCTGGTTCCAGTACAAGGTGTGCGGTACACGTGTGGAGAGTTAACTTCTGCAGGACCATACGTCCTCACTGCAAGTGCGTCACTCAAGCTGGTAAACCAGCACGTGTCTTCAGCCCCAGTTTCATGAGGGGGGAGAGAGCTTTGAGTGCATACCACCTACCTTCAAGGATAGGTGCAAGGCAAACTCATGAAGGAAACCACCTCTCCTGCACCCTAAAATGCTAATTTAAATGTATCAGGGCTGTCTGTGGACCCTCACCTCAGTGACATTGTTATTAAGATCAAATAATATTAATAACAGGACCTAAACTTAAGTCATCTTAGAACCCTTGTATCTCTATTTTGCATGCAGCCACTTACCTTACGGAGTAAATTGTGCTGAAAAACCTAAAGATGCTGAATGAGAGGATACTCCTGCCCAGAATAGTCTATGCTAAGCTCACCAATTTTACCAGGGAAAATGGATCGAGTCAGCAGAATTTAGGCTGACATTAGAGGAATATGAGCCTTCCTCTGCAGCACAGTTTTTTGTCCTCTATAATAAAAACTACTAGCAGAACATCATACTCAAATGGAGGAGATATTCAGACTTCCTGTTCTTCTCTGCTATGTAGTTATTAAGTAGACACATTACTAT
This sequence comes from Buceros rhinoceros silvestris, assembly GCF_000710305.1. Taxonomy (NCBI): domain Eukaryota; kingdom Metazoa; phylum Chordata; class Aves; order Bucerotiformes; family Bucerotidae; genus Buceros; species Buceros rhinoceros. The sequence goes on from NW_010415228.1 coordinate 46,448, forward strand.
ACAGATATGCTCTCAAACCAATTTGAGGGGCTTCATCTAAAACTTGGAGCCCACCAGAAGATAAGATTAGGTTACCTGAGCCTAAATCATGCATTCAGTTTGTTCTCTATTGTCAGGATTCAAAACAGAGGCTTGATGTGAAGTGGAATCTAATTGCCCCCCGACAAAACTAAAGGCTCTCCAAAGCGTTTTACTGAATTGGATTTAAACCATGTTTCAATGTTTCTGAACTGTGGCCATTGCTATTAAGATGTCTAGTTTAAGATAGTTCAGATTTAGCACAAATAAGTTAACTTCATTTTCAAGAATTTTCTTGCTACTGAAATTCCTGTACCACTGTTGAAGTCCCAGGTTTATTTCCTTTTATTGAAAAAATAAGTATAGGAGATCAGAACAAAGGAAGACAAGCACCTTCCTTTGCCAGTGGAGTGGTTTCATTTGTCCCAAAGTTCCATCCTTTTTCTTTGTTAAAATGGTCTCTTCTAGGCATGCATCTCGGCATATTAATACAAAATAAACTTGAGGCTGATTAGAACTGAATGTAAGCCTTGATCTGACTTGTTATTTTGATTGGGTTTTCAAAGTTCAGACGGTTCTAGTTCTAATTTACGTTACGCATGGTATAGATCTTCTTGGTTGAACAATTACATTATTCTAAACAATTATATTGCTATGATACACATAATGCATGGCTCCCGAGCAGAAAGTTCTTTAATGATGGCAGACTGTAAAGTGGTACAGTTCACTTTTAAAAGGTCATGCATCTTTTTTCAGTAGATTAACATTTTATCTTTTAATGGTGTTCAGAAAAGGTCAAAGATTCTAACAGATGGAATATGGAAAGCTTCTATTGAAGAAGATCAATGTGTTAAGCATCAATCTAAGTCCAGAAAAACAGCCATTTAATGACTGTTGTTCTTGTTTTATTTTAAATTACCACTGTCTTGACTGTTTGAATGCTCAAATTACATTTTCATATTTAAAAGAAATGGCCCGTCACCATCTGACACAGATATCTGTGTTTGTGTTGTATTTTCAAGAATACTTTGTCATTGTACAAAACAAGAAAAGTTCCTTAAATAATTAGCTTACCCTTAGGCTAATGGCCTGTCACTACGGCATCCAAATGAGCGCAGCAGAATCATCCCCAACCGCAACATGGAAGATAATTTTATATTGGTTTAACTGAGTACGTTTGCACTAATTTAAATGGATATATGCTCTCAAGTCAGGTCTCTCCTCTGAAACATGTTGTTGAACTTTTAATACAGGTGATACTATAAACTTACGATGAAATTTTTCAGGAAGGATGTATTTAGGTGCTAGATCTTTCCAAGAGTTCTATTATCATTTTTAGACCCAAATTCCATCTAAGAATTAAGTTTAAGCATTTCAGTTGTCCCAATACCTTCAGACCTCAAGGGAACAAAGTGCTATGTCTTTGCAGGAGACTGTAAGCTCTTCTGAGCTGCTACACGCATCTGTCTACTGTAATGAAATAACTAGTATGACAGAGCAACATGATCGTTTTCCTGTGTGCTAAAGTAAATATAAATATAGAAAATAACAGTAGAGGGTCAAGCTGCTTTGTAGAAAGTTATCAGTCAGCTTCTAAAGGTTGTCAAGCTTCTGTGTCTGTAGTGTGTATGTGCATTTTTCAAATTTACTTTTATTTCAAATGCCTGTTATCCCCTGGAGCCAGGCCTGCTCCCAACAAAAGGGTTTCAAGAAGGTGGCAAAACTCTAGTGGAAGTAGGGATTCTCCTCAGGGTCCTTGGACATGGTAACTACTAAGCAACAGGAAGCAAATTTGCACTCCAACCTCCTTCTTGGCTTATGTGTACATACATTTTAGGAGCAAATACAGACTACAGATATGACTCTTCAATTGCTACACATGAGAACAAAACGGTGAGCGCTGGGAGTCCCCTGGCTCCCGCGGGCAGTACCCTGCCTTCTAATGGAAATGCCTATCAATAGTTTGATAAACTACTGAACGAGCTAAACCAGACTCAAGAGGTCACAAGGATATCTATTTCTTCAGAAAAATTACTAAGCAATATTAACTGGATATATTTAAGCACAATTCATCCATACACACAAACCAATAAAATATTTATTGCTCAGGCTACCGTAGCTAAAAGGTTATTTAAAAGACAAGTTCAAAGAATTGTGTTATTTTGTAGTTTAGCCTCATGTTAGAAAGAGGCTTAAAAATGTCTAGTTTCTATTTTAAGACAAGTCAAAACCACTTCTTTTTCCTTTTCAAGGATTTTTTGTAAATCTCGTACTGCACAGAGTTAGTGATCTTCTAAGCGCTGAGACCTAGGAGGTAAGTTATCCTTTACCAGGATGTACGATCCATACAGTTGCCTTCTATACACCTTTTTCATGTAGGTTGGATGCCCTTCAAGTATGAGGAAATGACCCCGTTTCTGACAACTGATTGGAAAAACGGAAGCTTTCCTCAGAAGAAACACTATGTTCAAACCAGACTGTGTGAAGCATAATTAGAGGTTTGGCTTTCATTTACAGATAGTTACCTCAAAATTGAACTGCATATACCAAAGGCTGTAAGTGCTATCAGCTTCACCACTAGTTAAGACTGTACTCCCTTAAAGAAAAAACTAGTTCTAGCTGCCAGGCGAAGAACTGGCATATCCTGAGGCCAGTACAACTTAACTTTTTGGACTAGTGTGGGCAGAAAATTCTGCCAGGAGAAGCTGCTCCTTCTCTTTCCGGTGCTAAGGATGTTTCAGCAGTGAGGATGGTGTTCATTTCAAATACCCGGTGCAGTTTGCTGACAGATACTGTCTTTTGGGTAGGACAGTCTTTGGGACTGAGTAACCACAAACTCTATTTAAACTTACCGCTTCAAAGACACACACTAAGGTACTGGACCAATTAAGCAGGCTGCCATATCCCCACCAACTGGAGTTTTAATGGATTTGAAAAATAGCCTCACAAACAGCTTTCAACAACTTCTGTGCAAAATGACAATGACAGTCACCCGCAAACACCGCTGGCTATCTGAGCATCTAGTAGCAACACAGAATTTAAAAGGACACCTTAAAATTATCTTTTAAGTAGCTGAAATATTCATGCAAATCTTCTCGCTCCTTTGCTTGCTCTAACCATGGCATTTTTCCGACAGACCACAAGCCCAAGTCATTCCCACACAAGCTTCTGTGTCACCTTGAAACTGAGAAGGAAAGACAACTTCTCTCTCTGGGTTAGACAAACTAAAGCAATAAAGCCAAACACTGTGAACGTGCTAAAACCAACACTCAGCTCATAATTCCTTGTGAACTCCCGTCATAGTTTCACATACAGACTGTGTAAGACAGCCAAAGGAGGAAGCCTCCACTAACCCTTAGAAGAGCACAGCGGGAACAGACCGCTCCAGAGTCCCTGGAGGGCAGTACCATGCGCTAACAGTCCACGACATCGAGGCAGAAGACAGCTCCAAAAGTACGATGGCGAGCTGGACAACACAAAGCAACTGGCATTCTGCTTTATTCTAAAAGAGGTGGTAACCAACGACAAAAGCTGTAGGATTTTCCCACCACCTTCAAAGAGTCAGAGATGGTGTTAATCCAAGAGACAAGTTTACAAAGCCAGAATGCCACAAAATAATCTACTGCAGCCACAAACTCTGCAAGTCACTACAGGTAACACGTAAGTATGGAAAAATAAAAAGTATTTATTTACTTTGTTTCAAATGGCTATTTCATCATGGGGTTTTTTTGTTTGTTTTTCGTTTTTCTCTGGGGTGTTTCCACAGGCACTTCAGGATTTGAGAGATCAAGATGTTCCCTTTCCATGGCTACTCACTAGCAGCAGAAGCCAAATGACTTTCCTTTAAACAGCTCTAGGATGCTATCGTTCTCCCCGAGTTCGCACAGGGGTAAACACACAGAAGCCTGGAAAAGAATATTAACGGGCATAGATTAAATGGACTCCAACCTGCTTCCTCTCCTCTGTCTTTGCTCTGCAGAGCTGGCAAGAGCAGAAGCAGTAAATACTTATGTTTTGTCACTTGAGTCAGCACGTATAATTCTTCATACACATGGGAACTAGCTCTGCTGCAGAAGAAAATACCGTTTTCACAATAACTTTTCACAGTGGAACTGTGCCTTAAATCAAACAAGCAAGTACTGAGTCAGCTCAGTGGCAGAGCAACAACGATTTGATGTGCTACGTGGCAGGTTTTGGTTTGGAGATACTAAACAATTCTGCATCCCAGGCCCTGGGCTTGTAAGTATGACAGAGGATGATGCAATGCGTTCTGACTGCGGGGAGAAAGGAACAGTCATACCACTCTTGAGAAACCCTTTGTGCCGAAGAATTTATTGTATGCCCCCAGGTGCAAAGGCTACGGATGAAACGCAACTCCGTAAAGCCAAGCCAAGGTGTTTCAAGAGCTAATGAACATTTTGGTGTTTGCACCTAGGCCGATAAAGCAGAGCTTCCCAGCCAAACAAGGAGACAGCAATTGCGTGAGCACGAGTCCTGTGTGATAACAAATGGTCCCAGAGATTTTTTAAGCCCCGTGTTTTGTTTTTGTTTGGTACAAAGATGATCTTATTACTGAAATCTAATCAGTTCTCCCACCTTTCTGCTTCCCTTTACTTTTTTTTTAATGTCCTTTGTGAAAGGAGCTATATTTCTTCTACAAGCGTCACCTGCCTTCTAAGCAGAGGAGTAGTTTTATATTTTCTACACACGCAGAACATAGTCTTGCATGCTCTTTAGTTCCCATTCTATAAAATGGTAAGAAAGTCCACTGAGGTGTACAGTGATTTTATAATTTATGTACGTGTTCTCTTTGATTTCCGTGTTCAAGCACAGCTGATGAGACATATAAAAGAAACTGCTGAAGTCTTGCCCACAGATGGACTATCAACACGAGCACTAGGAATTCGTGACACCTATGGAAAGAAGTGTTGCGTATGTGCAATGAGATATGAGAGAATATTTTCAAGGAATGCCCCTTACAGCACCCAGTCAAGCTGCTGAAAGGATTATTCATTATAAACTGTACCAGCCTGATAATGAATTCTGATAGAGGACACGATGTTAATACAGTTGTTCTTTTCTCTTACTCTTGGATTTAAAATAAAAATATTATTTTTTTTAGCCTCTGAGTACTTCTGTGATCTGATTTCTTACACCCTGCAGGGGACAGCATTGGGTAAAGAAAAGTAGAATCATATAATAAAGAAGCATTTGCTTTCAATTATCAAATTGTACTTTGTTAATTGAGATACAAAAAAAAGTATTCTTTATTCTTTTTCTTTTTTTTTCTTTTTCTTTTTTTTTGGCTGGTAGAAATCCTCTCTATCTCTTCACCCTTAAACTCTTCTGAATTATTAATCAAAATTATGTTTGTTACATAGTTCATTGTGCTATCAGTAGTGAGATAGAGTCCCAACAATTCATAGTCGCTGATATACTAAGGAAGAAGAAACGCTGTGTAGTATTGCTATTACACAGGACTTTCTTCTGACAGGCTGGTAACACTATTTTTCCACAGTTATGTTGAATCCCCTCTATGGTGTCAACATAGGTGTCACTTTGCAGGTGAAAAAAATTACTTTTGTGGTGTAATCTTTCATTAAAATATATATATGTGTATGGACACAGACACACACACACTCTCATGTATTTTGTCTGTACAGGTGCATGTAAACCCACACCGAAGCTCTTGCTTTTATTTTTCTCAGCTGCTGTTGCAAAAATAAAGGTGTTTTCCCCCCCGCAAATAAGCCTGCATTTAAAAGCGATGTTGCAAAAGGTATATGGTAGCCTTGTTTATTTTGGACTGATGCAAAGAAGTATCTCTGAACTTCTGCCAGTGATCAAAGGAACTGATGATGTAGAACAGATTCATGGGCCATGTCCTATCAGCCTGCACTTTACCCGCCATCCATCATCCAAACCCTAAGCCTTTTTCTGAGTGATGATTGCACCCTAAACACATAAAATTAATCACCACTCTAGCCTGGCCAGGTGTCTTGCCTCCAGAAATTATCTCATTGCAGCAAAAGACCTGCTAGAATCTGGTATCTGTACTGTAATTTAATTTAAGGAATACTGCAGAGTAACACTAGATAGATTTACATATCTGAAAAGTTTCTAGTTTCACAAAGCCCATATAAATTCTTGGAGAGATATGTAATCGGAAAAAACCCGGTCGATCATAAAATCAGGGCACCTGAATATTTATTAGCTTCTGGAATTTTCGGTTGATGCTTTCTACCATGATCCCGGCTCACCGTAGGTTTTAAAATGCAGTTTGCAAAATCAGAAAGGTCAGGAGTTTGAACCAGTATAAACGCAGCATTGGACTCACACCTCAGTGAAACAGGAGCTCTGCGAGACGAGGCTTTACATAAACGGCAGCTATTTCACTTTTCATCATTTTTACATCTACGTATTTCTTCTTTCCCTCTTCAGAAAACGGAAGAGAAATGAAACAGCAGAAAATTAAACTATTGCCTGTATCTTCACTTTTGAAGGGACAAGAGAGACACTGAGGCTGAATTTGACAGAGCCTAATAAATCGGGTCAGATATAAACCATACTTGTGAAACGCCAGTTTAAGGGTAGGGAGGCGCTGAGGTACACCAGCTGTTCTTCCACACACAAACTCATCATTTCCCATCCAGACTACACACAACGTGCCCCTGTTTCATGTAAGCAGAACAATCATAAGCACAAATGTGAAAATAATCTCCACCTTATGATAAGTGGAAATAACAGGCTATTCCCAGTATGCATATTAATGAGGAGAGAGGAGTTGGTTCCTCACTATAAATACATGGCCTAACTCACAGACAATTCTGCTAGTGTTCTGCTTCACTTCTGGATTAGCTGCAAATCCCAATAATTTGCTTTTAATTGGGAGCTTAGCTCCTATATTAAATTATCATAGGAAAGCAAATGTGCTCAAAGATGTATTATTAAAATAAAAATAACACAATATCCTCGTTTAAAAAAACCCAACAACTTACTTGCTGCAAAACCAACAATTTCAGCTGTGATGCTTCTACATAATGTGGCTTCCCCTAACCGAGGGCTCTACATATTTGGGGTGTATATATTTTTTTCTCTATATTACAGATGTACACGTCTCGCTTGTTTATAATAAACACCAGCACATAGAACATAATGCAAACCAAAAGGAAACCGAGCATCTCTGTTTTATCTGTTGTATCAATATTAGCACACTTTCTGTCTTCTGGGCTCTGTGCTCTTCAAAAACCCAAGAGGTGCATTAA
>NW_010415228.1:58085-77846 GCF_000710305.1 Buceros rhinoceros silvestris
AGGGAAACCAGTCCAAGGGCTCTGCTGGGAAGCAAAGCTCGGCCCATCTCTGTACCTGGGGGTCAAGCCCGGAGACACTATCGCTGTGTAGGTCAATTTGCAGGTACAGGAGGCCAAGCTAACACACAATCAAGGGTACAGCGGTATTTATAGAATTTTAGAAAATACAGACATTTGCTTTTTGTGACAATTTCTCCATAATCACTGCACGTATTGCTAATTTTATCATTTTACAATTGAGAAATGTAGAAAGTGTTAGAAATCGCCTTTCGCTAGAATTTTTCCCTCTCCAGCCAAGTTGCCTTTTCATTGTGCGATCTGTGGGTAGGATTTTGCTGAAATTCTCCCTGCTTAAGATCTGCCCTCTAAAGCCAGCCTTTACAAAAATCAAATTAAAACCAGTGTAAATATTGATTTACTTTCCCCCCTCCCTCTCCAGACATGTGCTTGAAATGGTGCTGCATGGTGACATCATTCACGCCCCACTTTACTCGGCTCCCTTGAAGGTCTCCCTCTCAAAACTTTAATCTTAATATTCTGACCCTCATTTGTCCCCCAAGCCATTTCCCTCATTTGCCTGCAGACGCAATTCCCCCCATCAGTCCTCCACGTCTCCCACTGACACTTGCTCTCATTGCTCTTTGCTGCAAAAATCTGTGCTGTGAACACAGTTTGACATTTCCTGACATTTCATGAACTAATTACACTACAAATAATTAAGCATGTTCACATCTGTAACAAACGAAGGCAAAATGGTTGTCAGCAACTGTGATTGATGACCTCCCTGAGACTTTATCTGATGAGATTCTTCCCCACTATAGGCAGAACCTGGATGCCACAGTGTTTGCAATAATGCCTTCAGCCCTTTTCATCAGATCAAACCAATGAGATGCTTGAAGAAAAGGATGGGAAAATTAATGACTACAATGAAATATTTGCATTTTTTCCAGGCCTGGAAAAAACAATGAACAAGAGATGTGACAACCTCAATTATTTGGTGATGCTAAGAGCTCCGAGACAGCTCCTGCTGGAAAGAGCTGTTGGGAAGCCTGGGGGTGTCAAGTCGGCTAGAAAAATGGCAGGTGACAAGGACAACACTTTTTTTTTTTACTTTTTTTTAACCTTTTTTTTTTTTTAATGCTACTCAGGCCCACACAGCTTAGTTAAAAAGACAAATTGCAGCGCCGCGTTTCTTCTTTACGGAGGGGGAACATGACAGCTTTAAAACACAAGCTTCTGCGAATGTGGTGCTAGAGTAAAATTATACTGGTTATAGGTTGTCTCTTGTAGAGATGACATAAACAAACAAATAAAATGCACTGGTGCTAATGCTCTTTAAAGGGAAGAAAAAAGAGCACGGTCGATTGTCCTGTGTGCTGTAGCCAGTGCTGGAAATAATATACACGTGCATTATGTAAAGCATTTATATAAAACATATACAAATAAATATGTAAGAAAAAAATTTTAAGTGGAGGTGCATGTGTATACGAAAATTATACAGCACATGAACACGCAGATTAAACATGACACTCCAAACTACCCTGCAGCACAAGGATAATTCTACACACATAGAGACTGCCTGCAGAGTAACCAAAATGCCCCGCTTCATCTTAAAAAAACAGGGAAGAAAACCCCAAACCTGGAAAATGCAGCGCACATATGACTGTAATTTGTATATGCACGAAAGCTGCTGTGTTTGTAAGTACACTACAGCGTTTTGCTTTTTTCAGACCCCATTAACAATATACTTATAATAATCATAATAATAAAAAAAGGGGATATGAGATGAACTCAGCAAACAAAACCTGAGAGGGCTGAATAGTGGCCACAATGCAGGGCTGGAAACCAGGGATTCTGTCACTTCTCCCCGACCTTGAAAACACTTCAACAAACTTCAGCTGCCTCATGTAATAAAAATAGTTAAAAAAAAAAACCTGGTGTAATAATGCTTACCTACCTCATCAGAGGTTGCAAGGATTAATTAAGACTAGTAAAGCACTTTGAGCATCTTGGGTGTCACCAGAGTATGAATTATTACCCCGCCCCACCTTCTGGTAAGCTGTGACTGCCAGGGCTGGGACGCCGTCCCTGCGGACGAGGCGGCTTCCCCGCGATGGGCCCTGGGAGCTGCTGGCTGCCCGAGGAGCAGGGAGAACCTTCAAAGAGGAGGGCACCAGCAAGAAGGCTGCAGCGTCAGGAAGCAATAGCTCATGCAGCTGCCAAGAGGGTGCACGGGAGGAAGCTCTAACCCTCCTTGAAGGCCAAGGTAAGACGTACCATCACATTAGCAGGCAAAATGTCTCTAAAACCACTAAAAGCCTTTCCGCTAATTGCAAATACACTGCATCTTCCTTGCTCCCCGTGCTGCCCGTGATGTGACAGTTGCCATGGTAACTGTTTATTTCTGTAGAATTACAAAACAAACACATTTGAAGAAAACCAATATTTTCTTTCCTAAGAACTTTCTGCCTGGGGTCCCCTACCTCTTTGTTTAACATTTTATATTTAAATTGCCCGTAAGGGCGTATTATCTCCTCTTTGGGTTACTAGTTATACTAATACCAACGCAATCAAACACATACCGTGTGTTACGACAAAACAGTCAAACCAGGAATTACAGAGCACTTCCGAAGCGAAGGACACATCCCATACCTCCGGGAGACAATGTATCGCAAGGATTAGAGTGAAGCGCTGCAAGGAGGGTGGTGGCAGGTCCCACTACTCTCAGGCACGGGGTAGAAGACCAGCAGAGGTCTCACCACTGCCGATGGAGTTGGGGCACCCATCACAACAAGCTGCCCATGGCCACTAAACTTGATATTTTGGTCTCACTGCTGCTCCAGCCTTCCAAGGCTGTGTAAACCATTTACCCTGGCTCCAGGGTAACGCTGCTTGCTTGCCTCTGCGAAACACCCTGAGACTGCCATGTAGAGAGTGCAGTCTCCACTCAGCGCTGTCACTGCTATTGCTAGAGGAAATCAAAATCATTTCGGTTGAATTTTGCACTCAGGTAAAACCAGAAACCCACAGGAGGACAGGGTATGGACCCGTGATGTGGCGATGCTATGCCATCCCGGCAGCACTGTGTGCTGAGAGCTGCTGAAAGCCTGCGAGGGGCTACAGAAGCAAGGCTGGCAGGTTAACGCAGCAGAGGAAACAACAGCAACACAGAACAAGCCATGAGAGGTTCCTATGACAATTTCTCAACTTTAAACATGGAACTACACAGTTTGCCTACAGATTTTTTCCCACCACACGTACACTAGTACAGGAAATTCTGTATGATTTCTGCCAATGTGCTGATGTAGGCAGAGTTTGGAGAGGCCCAAGTGGGTGCTGTTTTGTCAGCAAAAGCAAGAAAAGCCATTTCCCTGAACGCTATCATGCATAATCCATCCACGAGTCCCCAAAATAGTTGCATCCTTGCCTGTTTAGGACCTTCTACTGCACCTTCTCACGAGCTCCATAACTGAAAGTCTCGTCCATTTACAGCTGCAAGTGCCCAATTCCCAAGGAGAGCTGGCTTAAAAAATAGACCGAGGAAAGAATGGCAGTGTGAGCTGTACAATTTATTGTCCTCTGAGTTAATAAGGCTGTGGCCTAATTAAAACCACTGCTTTTCCACCCTGCCATTCCTCTTGTGTGGCTGAGGAAATTAATTCTGCCTGTTCTGGGGAGACTGCACGCTTGCTGCATTAACTTTGCCTGAAGTTCTCGTGTGCAGAGTAGATGGGATTATATCATAAGCAAACGGTAATGTAAATGGACACCTTGAAACATTAAATTTCCAGAACTGTTTGACAAACAGTCTTTTATTCTTTAACACAGAAGGCAGTTACACCATGGCATTGACTGCATCAAACAACAAATAAGATTTAAGTGTATCCAGTATTTTTAGGGAAAATGTCTATGTCAAACAGATTAAATGCCTTGGCACTGGTTCCAGCGTAGGATTTTGTGTTCAGCAGCTGGCATTTCAAGTCTTAAATTTCCAGTACATTAACCTGACTGTGGAGGGGGTTTAGAGTAACTGTTTGGGACTTCCAGGCAGCCTTTCAATGCAAAACTCTGATGGTTATCCGCGCCGGGACGGAACTCTCTGTGAAGTCTGACCGATTTTGTTACTTTTGCACACACTTTTAATTTTACAGCCGAGAAGCCTCATTCAGCAGAAGTACCTACCACGAAGGGCGTACCAGAAATAGCATAAATACTCGTTGGATTAGGCCTTGTCTTTCTAAATGTGCTAGCAGTGTAGGATGAGATCTGGCAATAAACCTGTATATAAATTGACCCCTGTACCTCAGCTTGACTTCAATACCTTCTAATCCCTCTTCACAAAGCAAATCGCATCAGCCATGCCTACGTTTAGCCAACTACAGTTCACATTGTTTTTGTTCCTCCTCATAAGTTCTTCCTACAGATTAAATGCTATTGCCCTCAACTAACTGCTCTTGGCTGAGGTGGGCAGGTGTCATTCGATTAGTGCAGATTCTGGAATTGGGAAGTACTGTATCAGTATCCTCCCTAGAAAATAGGTGACATGTCATGGGATATTAAGTATGGCCATTTAATGTAAAAACTCAGATAATACATGGGTTAAATGGAGAAAATGAGGGAAAGCTTTTAAGCATTCTCCCAAGACAGATTGCAGAATAATATCATTGTACACGCAAGCGGTGCTGACTGACACAGTCAGAAGGCCATTATACTAGTATGGTATAAAATCATTATAGCAAAAAGCATTTCAGAGCTGCAGAGCGATAGTAGCAACATAAAATGAATTATCAATAAAGAAGTGGTGATTCAGTTACATTACATATGAATAGAAAGCTTCCTGTTATATAATTTAAACCTGCCAGCCTCACAAGTGACTTGAATATTCAATTCCTTCGCCAGGTGTATGACTCACCCTTTCAACTTGACCAGAATCTGCAATTTTGTAGGGCAGGCCAGAAAGTGAGCTGCAGTCCGCAGTGTTTTTAAAGACACGTTGGCTGAGCAGATTTCACCACGGTAGCCTCTGGTGATGCTCTGTTTGAGCTCTCAAGGAAACAGCATCAGCTGCTGGTACTATGTAAATATTTCTTCTTGTTTATGGCAAACAACACAAAGTATAGTCTTTCAGCAAGTCAATGCCACCAATATTTTCTGGTTTTCATTTTGTCTTACAGTAAATCCCTGGGAGTTGACACGGTTACAACCCACCATTCCTGACGAAGCCCTAAACCCTCCATGGGTCTCAAACCCCTGTATTTTTCAGGCTGTGCTCCTGAAGAAAGCTTGTCTCACACCTCGCTCCTGCACGAAGCTCCTCTGAGGCCAACTACGGCACGTTAGAGTTAAGGGTAGCAACGTAACACCACGGGAGGATTAGGACCTTTGGGAAAACTACAAGAGCCACCTTTTCCTTCTAAATGATTATTTAGTATCTGCAGTATTAACATAACACCTAAGTCAAAGATAACCATGCTGGAAGCTTAAGAGTAATTAACTTTAAAATTTGGAAAAACAGGAGGATTCAGTTTGAATGCCCTCGGTGCTGGAACCAAAGTTAAAATCAACAAACAAGAAAGACTGAGCAGTTGAAAATGATCCAGCTGTGATAGATACGGGTATAATTTTATCCAGTCCACATTCCGAAAATAAATATATCCACAAGCCTGTCAAACACAAGCATTTAAAAGGCCTGAGTAGTTCTAACTTGCCTTCCAGCACAGTTAAGCTCCTGCATGTTTAAGACACATTTTTGTATTGATGTTTTTAATAAATGGAAATTTAGTCTCATAGAATCACGTGATTTCATAGATACTTTATATTATATTACACTACTGGAATGTAATACTACATATATATATATATATACAGACACACGTATACATATATTAATACAGCCTGGTTTTATCAACACTCCAAAAAAACCTGACACTATTGATAAAACTGTTCCAATAAGCTTTTCTGCAAGTTCTTGTCTGGCTAAAATGATGCTAAAAATGCTTTCTACTCTGTATGTTTGCCTAAACAGGATGGCCCGCCCTTTCAGGAGTCCTTAGCATCTAGCTGCTCCCCGTTCAGTCATTTCACCTTCTGTTACTTCCCCTTTCTCTCCTCTCTTAAGGATGGTGCATCTACAGATGACAGAGGAAGCATCTTCTCTTCCGAAGCCGGTAGCAGCTCACAGCTGAAGACATTTCTTTTTATGGCACTGAGTGCTCTTGGGAGCTCAGAAATTTAATCACAGGTCGAGAGCTAGTGGTTAGATCGTAGCTTGAAAAGGCCTTAAAGGAGGCAACGGAAACACAGCCTTGCAACCACTAATTAGTTGATGAAGCTTGAAGAAAAGACCTGGTGAACATTTATGTTAATTTTTGCCACCTTCAAAGGCCAGTGGTGTACTGGAGTTTTATTTTTCAAGCAGAGCTGCTTAGAAGCCAGTTCTCTGTGGATCACAGAGCTGACCTGTGCTGTTTTAAAAGCTCTGTTCTTATCCCTTTTCAAGATGAAGTAATTCTTGAAACTATTTATATAGTTTGGGGGGAAAGACAGACTTGCGAGTGCATGACCTGGCAGCTGGAAACAACGAAATACTAGTATTGGCTCTGAAACCAACTCCTGAGCAAATCACAGTAATGTTGGGCCAACTGCTTGAGCTCCCCACCCCAGCGCTCCCAACTTTCAGGCAGAGGTACATCCTTGTTCACCACAAGGATGCTATAAAAATTAATTAGCAAAATGGCTCTAAAGCACTGAGGATGAAAAACGAACTAAGAGCTAGGCATTATAATTAGTGTTATTTAATGCATCTTTAAAAATCAAATTATATTTTTTCTTTTCCTTTAATAAAGGAATTACATAATGACTTTAAGAAATGACAAAGTAATTTGAAGTAAATTACTGCCCTGTAAAATTGAAACACACCCTAAATTGTGGTTATTATAGAATAACCACACACCCTGCTAGTTAGCACTGCTCGAGCTGTGCGTAACCTGAACTTAGCAGCGTATTATTAAGTGCGAGAGGATCAGCAATTATAAAAGGGAGAGTGAATGCTGATGCACGTTAAATACATGTTACCTCTTCGGCATCAGCAAATTTGGTGCATCCATTCCTGGCAAAGAAAAGCACGCTGGGCAAACTCGACTCATGGCACAGAAGGATTAATTAGGGTACGGTTAATACAAGCAATGCTTAGACATAAATCGAGACATTTTGGACACAGGGCTTAGGGTGCGCTGAATAATTGCCAACACCATAAAAGAAAGAAAAGATGTGAACTAATTTCACATTTATGAGCAGCAGAAAGTTCTACCCCAGCTGCTGCTTGGCGAAGAATTACACACTGCAGGTTCTCTTTGAAATACTTCGTCGTCATCATCATCATCATCATCATGGCTTGGCTTTGCGAACCCAGATCTGGGAAGGGCTTTTCCCACGCTCACTGCAAGCGATGAGTGCACCCTTCGGGCCTGCGCGGTGGATTTTTTAGGTGAGGTGCAGCATGCGCGGAACTGGCTTCACCCTTTACACCTGAGGTTCATCTGCCAGCGCCTAGCGAGCTTGGACGGTGACAGCGAAGTCCTCGGGTCGTAGGTTTGGTTAGAGTGTCCTTCTCTTAGATGATGGATGCCTTACAAGGCTAAACGAGCTCCATCTGCCCGGGTTTGGAGTCAGAGTTATCCTTCTCCTAGGATGGCTGCCCGAAGGCTAGTGAACGCACAAAACGTCATCTTGTGTTTATGCTGGCTCTCCCTCGTTGTATGGAAACGTGAGTATTTTCAGGATAAAAGGAGCTCTTTGATGACAACAGGTACCTGCTCTCAAATACAGGGGACTTTAGCAGCTTTCCTTCCT
Source organism: Buceros rhinoceros silvestris (assembly GCF_000710305.1). Lineage (NCBI taxonomy): Eukaryota > Metazoa > Chordata > Aves > Bucerotiformes > Bucerotidae > Buceros > Buceros rhinoceros. Next base: position 65,937 of record NW_010415228.1, read on the forward strand.
TACGTGCTGTTCTAGGTCAGAAACTATAGAGCACAGGTGACTTTTCCTTCTGTTGCACTTTTTGCCTAAAGGAACATTAAGTATCAATGGGTAAAACAAGATAGGAGACAAATGAGACAGTCAGGAATTTAGGAGGTGAGCGTGGACACGGGAACTGTGGCGTAACTCAGATTAGGATTGCCAAAGTTCATGCACACACCACAGGGCAGAGCTGCACAGAGGTATCAACTCAGCTCGCTCAGGCACCAGAAACTGGAGAGCGCTGAGAGCACAGCTCTCCTGGCTAATCCCCTGCTTGGTTAGTTGATACTGCTGCTCCTGAGAGAAGAAAAGGTAGCGTAGGTGTCCCCTCCCCTGCAGTGCCATGTGGACACAGCCGTCCCTTTATTCATCTGAGCTCTGTATCGGGAAGTGACTGTGACTCCCTAATGCGCAGCGAAGCTGTTGGAAAAAGAATTGCCTTCCTCATCGTTGCTCTGAAACCACAAACACATTTCCTAAAACATTCGCAGAAGTGCTAAGAGCAAGAGTTCTCAAAGGCTTTTAAGAGCAGCAGACTGAAGACAGCCAAAGGGAATTTGCTGAGTCCTCACTCTTGAGCCCAGCACAGCCAGCAGAACTTGTCTTCAACCCACAAAATGCCTCCCGTGAGAAAAGTGTGTCCACTAGGTCTATAAAATATCACAAATAACCCAAGCGCTCCCTCAGTTCAATAGTGCTGATCGTATTCCCTGCTCAGCCATCGACTGCACGTCACAGATTCCTCATTCTTCCAGGAAAAACAGAAGCCTTGCTCACTCTTACAGAGCCTGTTCCGCTCTTGCAGAGCTCGGCCGAGGCAGCAGTGTATGCATCCAGCGTGCGCATCCAGCAGGGCTGGTCCTCCGAGGGCTGCCCATCTGAGCTCCCCTCCCACCCAGGGCTCTCCCGATCACGGGATTTACATGTAAACTTTCTCATCCTTAGCCATGATTTATTTTCAGGGAAATTAAACCTTATATTCAAATACTGGTTTTCATTAAATCACTTTATATTTAAATAATTCTCAATCTCCTCTTTAATTAAACATACCAAGGACCAATTTCCATCTTTTATTCAGGAAGCTTAACTTTGCCAAGATCCTCAGACCCACGACACAGCAGGACCAAGAACCCTCCGTTATCTTGAATCCTCCTCTTTGCTTACAAGCTCCGATTTTTGGAGAAATGAAAAATCGGCTCCTACAAGGCCTCGCTCTTCAATCACTTCAGGTTAACACGACACCCTAATGAGAAATCTCTGCTTTCCATCTCATGACTTGCTCCATTCCAGCTGCCAATTCAAGGCTCTTCTAGGTCACTCATTGACCTCAAACTCCCATTACTTCCAGCCCCTTCCCTTATTTTGAAAATCAAATTAATTTTGTTAGAGACAAAATTAAGATTTACTTAAAACACTGAGTAGACATAATGTATTTATTGCCCTTGGTGAATCTCACCCAGTTCAACCAGTGTCTTCAAAGTTTCCATTTAATTAGAGTAACATGCTTTTAAAGGCTCATTTAGTTAGTTCTGTACTTGTTACACTTGAGTTCCAGCAATTAATAGAAGACAAAAAGCATCGCTACGAGACAATACAGAGCTGCCAGGACTATGTTTCAGTTAAAAAATTGTTCAAAAACATCGCGTAGGAAAGACCAAAGCTATGAATGAAATAGGGTCAGTTTAGCAAACAACTTTTTTTTGCAGCTTCAGTTCTAAAGAGCAGTTTCTTAGTATAAAAAAACTGACCTGAAGTTGAAAAAAAGGTGAAAGTTTAGAAAAGAAAAATTAAGTAAGAAAGAAACCAACTGTTTCATGATGAGCTAACACCTCACTCCAACTTCTACTCCTCCTCTACTCTTTCACACAAGACCCAGTGTGAAAACTGGGTTTACTGGTTAAGGGTGAATCTAACACGCTCTCTGGCTTTCACAGAAATCCTCTGGTTTCTCCCCTAGTCGGCTTCCGCTAATCTGATGAAATCAGAGTTGTAGCTCCATTTCCTGCAATGTTTCTTCCTCGTTTCAGCTCCCTGCTGTTTGTTTCTAGGATATTCTCATCCCTGCTGGGTGTGTATTTTACTCTCTTTAAGAAGAGCCCCGATCATGTTTCTCTTTCTCACACTCTCTATTACTAACGCTTGCTATGGGAACCTCCCAGCCGGCGGCGAGCCCCCAGTGCTTAGAGCATCTGGACAGTTGTCGTGAACTCCTATAATCGCTTCCGCAGCTCATGTTAACAGTGAGGAATCGGTTGGTTTTCCTCCTTCACACTTTCTTGGATCTTAAAAGAATGGGAATGAATTGCGCCTATAAGATGGGGTAAAGTTAAAAGTGGTGCAAACAAGGAGAAATCTCCTGAACTAAAACAAAAACACCGCACCCACTTGGCAAATTTAAGATAAATAATCTTTTAAATCTCCCTTTGTTTCCTGTCCAGGCTAAATGGACTGTGCCAAGAGGCAGAGGTGCTAGTTCATTTCTGTCCTCTCGGATGAGGAGCCCCATATGAACGTGTAGCTACGGGAGTAACATTTCTTTCTTTTTGCCATGAAGTAAAACCGACAGGCTGGCAGCTCATCCCACTGCCAGGTCAGGGATGAAGCCACTGCCTTTTCCTGCCTGCTGCCAACCAAGGTATTGCAGACCGGAGAGGCCTGTGCATGGAATCGCTGCCTCAGTGCTTGCCCAGCTGCCACCACACACTTCTCCGAATTACAGGTGAAGTCTGCAACCAGCCCAACCATGGCTGGCAGGGGGGGCTTGAACAGGGGAGGCTGCTGGGCTTCTGAGCAAGCGTATTTATTATTCATTAGACTGCAAGAATGGACAGACCGACTTCCCAAATCTGAGAAGGGAAACACATTCCCAACCTCATTTCCCCAAACCAGAAAAGATGGGTGGCATAAGGAAGATTACAACAGGCTTCTCTGTAAATGTGGGAACAACTGCCAAATGGCAGCTAACCTGCACAGCCGGACACCTCCAGAGTAGTTATTATAACTCCTACCTCAGTCTCATTAACTAATTTTCTGATCGCCACCCAAAAAGGAATTTTTTTCCCTGCGGTCCAACACACGAGAGAGGCTGTTCTGCTAAGTTCTGCGGAAACACTGTCCCAGGGTCACGGGGGCCCATCCAGCTAAGAGGAATATTGCTCCTACCGCTCAGAGTCAACACCCCTTGAGGGAACAGAAGGTTTTTTTCTCTCATCTCTGTCTGCCAGCTGGTTGGGGAGCTCGCGCCCCTGTCTCTAAGCCGCGTGGCCCTGCTAAAGCAATACTTAACTTCACAGTCACCAGCCCCTCTCCATCTCCAAGCCCAACAGAGTAGTTCCCAGCAATGCCAATCCAACGCTCGTGAAACCAGCAAGGTTTCTACGTGCACGTAAGGTCTTTCTTTGCTGGGGAACACCTAATAAGCTGCTTGTTCCGGAAAACTCCCCCAGGCAGCTACATGCTTGTGAAAAAGCTGAGTTGCCTCTGGGGCAACATGCTCCTAGGCCCTGGATCTGTCTGCAAGTGTGCTTTAGAGGCAGAAGAAAGGTTTGTCACTGAGCCCAGCGCAGCTGGCAGGGCCGCAGCTGAGCTGTGAACGAGCTACAAATTACTCCAACATTTAAATGCTCGCTTCTCAAGATAAAAGCTAACTAAGCCTCTCATAGTAGCTTTTCCTAAGGAATGGGAAGTGTCTCTAAGAATAACCATAGCTGCTGCTGAGCGGTTGGGGTTCATGAGAGCTGTCTGACATCACGCCAGGAAGCTCCACGCTGCAACACAATACTTTTAGAAGTGACTTCACTGCCTCGCTGGTTACCATTACCAGACATCATGGCATCATCCTCAGAGACAGAGCCCTTTATAACTCACACATGTGGAGCCAGGTCTGCCTGCTCCCTAAACGTATGAAGGTCCCACCTAAAGCTCCAGCTACAGCAGCACTTTGCCTTGTTGGTGCTTTATGCTTTAACCTCGTTGTAGCAACTTACCTTAAAAAACGGTGCCGTGGCAGCTGGGTCTCGATGGACAGCGTTCCCCATGCCAACACCAATGGGCAGCATTCAGGGGCACTCGCGTTTCAGCAGAACAGGACAAAAAGTCCAGAAACTTCCTACCAGGAGGAAACAAAATGAGAACGCAAATCCATGCAATGTACTACTTCAGGAGACTGGGATTGTGAACTGCTTTTTACAGGAGCTGCAAAACTAAGTCTCAATAGAAAATGTTGAAGTCTGGAGTGACAGAAGGCTGAAGTTCATCGCTGGAATAAACACAGAATGTGTTTATTATCCTGTGCAGATGTACAGCTTCTCCCTTACACATTTCCCCTCTGTGTACTAATGGGTTTGATTAATGGTTTTGTGCTTTCGGCAAAAAAACCCCAAACAGACAAAAAACGCAACACTGGGAGCACTGTTTAAAGCATATATATTTTATATGTCTGAAAATGTTTGTTTTGACTTTCTCTTACTGAGACAAAACCAAAAACTTCTAAGAATGTTTTATGAGTTCTTGCCACACCAAATAACCTGTTCCAGCTCAAGATGTACCTCTAAAAGAGTTTTTTTTCCCGTATAAACAAAATGATGTCATATCGACGGAGGGAAGAACAAAACTTGGCTGTTTGATTTGGAAGATTGCTAGAAGTGATACATTTCACTCTTCTTGTCTAACAACGAAATGTTTTTGTAGATCACAATACCTAACACCCTTGTTCACATACAAGTCATCCTGAGGTCCTGTTGAACACATCCTATTCTTTTTCTGTGTATATTGCAACATTGGGAAAGAAATGAATAAATATTTATCAAAACAAAAGGCCATTTTCATCCAACTGCATGAAATGCTTCTAACATTTTAAAGCATTTAGAGAAGCAGATTAGAAATCTACACAGAACACTTACAAAGAATACAAAGGCTTCAGGTATGCTCTAGGTGTATTATGGACATCTCCAGCCAACAGTTTTCTCTCAACTGTTGATTTACTCTGTCTGTGGTGTACGCGTTGCTCCTCCCATTGTATTCATTTTGCTATTACTTTCCTTCTAGCCGTTCTTCCCCTTCTCTGATTCTCGTTCTCTTCTGTTGTGTTGTTTTTTCCGCCTTAACCTTCTGTCCCTTTTACACCATTTCTCTATTCCCTCTGCATGGCTCATTCTTGTCTCCCAAGGTCTCTTATTTTCCTCTCCCCATGCTCTGCTTACACTGCAGCCTCTTGGAGGACGACAGGTATGTACAAAGCCCAATTCCTGATTGGGGCTTCCATGCGCAACACACCCTCTCACCCGCATATTATAGTTCATTATATTACAAAATGTGTTGATCTTTTGAAATGGGAACGCTGCTGATAAGAAAAGCCATTCTTATAGACTGTTCTCTCCAGAATATCAGATAAGCTATAAGAGCTCTCCGTGTTAGCACCCATGGGCTGATCAGATGTCTGGAAATAGTAATACAGAAGCAGAAGAACTATGATGGAAAGCCAGCCAAGCCAAATAGTTATTATTTTGCATCTGCAAGAGCAGTTACCTTCTTCTTCAGTAAGCTCTAAAATGAAAGAATAAGGCCCAGCACACCTTTGAAAGCACTGAAAGCATATAGCCAGAGTTTACAATTTAAAAACATTAACTGTCCAGCCTACTACTAAAGGAACAAAATTCAGAAAAATCCGTTTCATTAACATGGATTAAAATTGTACAATGTTGTCCCTAAAACCAAATCAACCCAACCCAAATAACAATACTAGAAACTTCAAGTTGTTAACGATGAAGTTAATTACTAGTTAATGTTCTTTCAACAAACATGAAGGAGTTCCACTAAACGTGCACATAGCAGTGACAAGTATGAGAACACCAGAAGTTTAAGTTTAGTAACTTCCTTGCCATTGTACTCCGTGTCTTTCTAGCCATGCCCAGAAGGATCTGTTTGAAGGAGGAAGAGTAGTTTAGTTTTCAAAGCGTATTCAATCATTTCCCTTTCCACTTCCATTATAAACTTCAGCTTTTTCCTGAGACTGCAATCATCAACAGGAAGCTCATAATACTCACGCAGTACAAAGGGCCGCAGGATAATATTTGTTCACTAGATACACGACAAGGCCACAGTGGTAGCCTAAATGGGCAATCCAAATAACTTCAGGGCGATTAAAAACTGGGGTGTTTACTAATAAAACTTTTATTGTGTAGAGATAACGACCACTTTGGTTAAAAACATGCAAATCCATTTTTCAAAAGGCTATAGAAGTAGGAACCTGTGCAGCTGGTTTCCACTTCAGCCAATTCCCTCTTGAGAAAAGAATGTTGACTTCATGTTGGACAGGCACAACGGTGTGCTGACCAAGGGCTTGGCATGGTATTAACATCTATGATACTAACAACTCGAAGATAACTGATGCTCTGAGAAAGTAAGTGTCTAGGTAGAAGATTCAACTGAAGACCACAAATGAAAAGAGCTGCCATTTGAAAAGGTGCCAGAAGTAAATCACCACTTAGTCCACAAAGAACTAAAGTGAGTGCTTGAGCACCACTGAGAACTGCGCAAGGTTTGTGTCACACGTTTCATTCAATAAGGCAATCAAGATGATTAGGGAGCGTAGGAAAGGCTCATTAACGGCCAGAGCAGACATTGAGTCAGCCTTTCATTTATAACCAGTGCATCCGGAGAGTTTTCATTTATTGGGTCTTTAATTTAAAGAAGTGAAATTTATGTGGACAGACACACACCCATGTATTGTACAACTTGTTCTTGCTTAAAAGCTGCCACTAGCTTTACTGAAGTAAGTAGTACTGCCAAAAACTAACAAAAAAAAAAAAAAAAAAAAAAAAAAAAAAAGAAACAAATAAAAGTGCTTCTCAATCTGCTTGCTTCCTTTAGTTAGCTCCTTTATTTTAAGGTCCTTAATAACAAGGTAAGAATTTAGTTAAGGATTTTATTTTTAAGATGCTGAACAGTACACCAAAGCTATAAGTGATGACAATACTCAGGAGTAGGTCTTTAGCTTCAAAGACAGAGAGATTTTGCATACTAATCACTGGGATTTTGGAAGAAGCAGAGTTACAGAAGACAAAAAAAGCACTGTGATGGAAACGCATGTGATCGGCAACAACTGGGGCTGAGCCTGCAAAATGAGAACAACAAGGAGCGTGATTTCCTGTTCTGTCCGTTTTGACAAAACAACAGCAGCAATCTCAGGGCTCACAGACATCAGTAAGTGGGGAATCCCTTTTTCCTCTACCCTGCAACGCAGACGCACACTGAAAATGTGATATTTCTAATTTCATTACAGACAGAAGTCTCAACATGTGCACACACCTAAGCGTGTGTTTCTTTTGGCTTCCATAACTTGAACATGGGCACTATGGTCTTAAACAAGAGCAACAAGAGCATTGCACAATACTGGGGCCACACAACAGAGAAACATTGATCAGGTTTCCTCTGCAAATGACATTGGTGCAACCACAGAATTGCCACAAAATGGAAATGAAAAAAAATTCAGTTGAAATGTTGGACCCACACCGCAAATGTTCACCTTGCCAAGACTAAAGTCTTCTCTCAGTAAATAGAAAGGATTTTCCTACAAAAAATGACCAAAACCCCCCACAACCTCATAGCCACAGAAAACTGGGAGTTTTAAGTCCTGTACTTAAATACAGTAGTTCTGAAAATGAAAACTAAGTGAACCACAAAGGAAAAAAAATAACAAACAGATCCTAAAAGACATGTGCCTCCTTTACAGTAAGCATGATGTGTGATCCTTGCTACCGCAAATCAACTGTTCCCGTCATTTGAACTGGGTTTTTTCTGAAAACATTCCTTCATATGGTGCCAACCACCCTTCACAACATGGCACAGCGCTATCCTGAGCTGTGCAAGAGGACAGATGGTGTGCCATGGTCCTAGCTTCAAAGCACCAGACTTTTGTTTGCGCTCACTTCCCACAGGAGAAAGTCGGTTTGTATTAGTACAGCATCAGTTACTCTTCCAGAGCATCATGAACGATGATGAAAATGCACCCACCTTGATTTCATGTCACTGATGTCTCACTGTATATCAGTAAGCAGGGAAGGACTGCTCCAAGGCTTAACAATTCAAGTTTCCCGGTTTTAGAATTGGGACCTACCCTAGAACCAGCCACAGCAGCTCTCTGGGAAGTTCCCTGTGCTGAGGAAGCATACACAGCACTCGGTTGTCTGCCTGTCGAGGAGGAACAGGGTAGGAACAGCAGAGCCGGACCCAGTGCCACAGCTGGACAACAGCCATCACAAAAACAGCGAGTTTAATGTCAGCCGTGACATACTGATTTCATCGAACAGGAGGATCTTGGCTGGAGGTGGGCAGGTCTCACCTCTCCTCTGTCTCTGTGCACACCAAAGCTCCTCTTGAGCTCTCCTGAACTGAGCACAGGATTGTTCACAGACCTCGCAGTGACGAAGGCTGCCCATTACGGGTCAGGGCATGAGCTGGTATCACAGGAGGAGACAAAGACTGGGGAGAACCGCTGTTGAGTGGGGAGGGCTCTGGATCACACGGAGGGCAGAGGCTGAGCAGTAGCTCATTTCATTACTGCTCAGGCCTCTCTCAGGCCCTTCAGACTTTGTAGTTCATCTGTGGGAGGAAAGAGGAGTGAAGCACCATAAAGATCTGTACAGCACAGGTAGCACAGGGTATATGACAAGAGCTCTCCTCCCCCTGGTAGCTCAATATCTCCTCACGGTGGAATGGGAGTGTTTTATTTTTGTTTTTCTTTCCATTAGAGGATGACCTTTGCTTCAACTAGGTTGATCTGCAGAGCCAACATCCGCCAGCTTCCAGGGCTTGTGCTTCCCGAACAGCAGCACGTACTTTCTGCCGCTCCAGTCTCCTTATTTAATGATGCCTCCATAAATCAAAAGCAACCAAAACTGATTTAACTAACATTGGGTGAGAACTCAGAGCAGCTGAAGAGTGACCGAGACTGAGTCATTGCCTGATGCAATTTCAAACAGCTCAATTGTAAACACGTTTGAGCTCATTGTTGTATTAACACCACCACCCTCTGATAAAAAAACCAAAACACCAAAACCCAACCAAAAGATCCTTAATTGCAAGTGCATTGCTGTGAAAACATCACTAAATGCCAACTGAAAGACGTGTAGAGAAGCATATTTCTTTTGGAAACCGACCAAGTGAACATCTGGTCGCTGGGTTATCTGGAAAAATCCATCAGAGGATAATGACAGCACCATTAGAAGCACCACCATAATTAATAACTACATTTCAATGGGTTTAAACATGCAAAGTGCTGAATGCTGCTGTGAGAGGCATTCTCAGATCGCACCTAGTTCAGTGAAGAGTGAACCGCTGATTATTGGAAAGATATACCAGGGAAAGGATGACGCACTGCTCTGACACCGATAAGCATTTGCTGCTGGCTAGAGTCAGAGGGCAGGACACAACAGGACACCTGGTCTGACCCTGTATGGTGTTTATTATCTTTCAAAATGTTTTAAAATTATCAGTAATTACTTTTAAAGCTAACCTCTGAGGATGAACATGAGAAAGAATACAGAATTTCAGGCTGGTCTTGCTGCAGGAGTAGAAACAACTCTGCTGTCATTTGAGGGGTGGTTTGGAGTTGTTTTTAATAAAGCTGATAGGATGCCCATTTAGAAGTGGACTTTCAAGCACATATACACAATGGGCTTTAATTGTGGATTTCTACAAGTAAACAAGATTTTAAACATTTAGTACGATCACTACATTGAAGGGAAGTGTGATTGTTATACAAGATATGGCTTTTGTATTAGAACCAAGGAGTTTGTTTCACAGCTGAGTTATGGTCCCAGCACAAAATTAAATTCCATTTAAAAAAATCACCCAGAAAGAAAATTCGCTCACAGTGAAAATCCCACCTACATAAATTACTTGTTGGTTTCTCTGCAGTGTAGGTACAGACTAACACAATCATAGAAATATCAGTGGAAGGAAACTCTAAGGTTTCTGCTCCAATCTCCCCCAGAACCATCACGAACAACAGATGAGCCATGACTTTGTCCAGCCAGCTCTTGGAAACCATCAAAGGCTCTCTGACCAACCTCTTCCCAGGGGGAAGGTTTCTCCTAATGTGCACTTTGAATCTTCCTGAGGCATCTCTTGTGGTTATCGCCTTTTGCTAGATGACATGCTAAACCCACAATTTTAGATCGCTAATACCAAATAAAAAGCACTGTGGTCACAAGGTGCAAAGAGACAACGGGGAAAATCCTCACTCTGTCACCTTATTTTCGCAGCTCATTCAAAAAAACCCCATGTGTCAGCAGCCTTTTTGCCAGATTAGACATCGCTTGTCCTACCTCAGCCAGCACAAACCGTACATTGTAAGCTAACTGAAGTAACCAGCAATGAAGTCATGTGCTTCCCCTTTACGCAGATCAAATTTACATCCTGACTGCCTTGATAGCACAGAGATTGGATATTAGCGGATATTATTGTGAAATCACAGCCCACATTGTCAGACAACTGTGTAACGCAGACAGGTGATCTGATAGACACCCGATTGTACCTGCTCAAAACCTCCAGCATCTGTGGAACGTGTCTCACAGAAGTGCTGAATCCTGGAACTTGGGAAAACATGTCACTCTTTTACCAGTCACTTTCAGAACAGATTTTTGACAGTATTAATGTTGTGGATAGTTTCTCGTAGTGCTAAACATGGCTTAGTTAATCAAATGAAAGTGTGCTAAATGTTTAGGATAGCTCATGGGCTGCTGTCTTTCCACATTCAAAAATTAAAATGGCTTATTTGATTATACAGAAGTCAACCGAACATGCAGTCGTGTCACTGGGCAAGTAATTCAACAGAATTACAGCTAAGTGGTTTGCACAATCTATATTTAGCGATTCTTACTTCCACATGCTTAGACTCTAGATCTGTCCTTAAAGCGTTCTTAAAAGGATTGGCAAGTATGTCTATGTGTAAAATATGATAATCCTATGTTAATTCTCCTCCTTACCACTCCGTAGATGCCTGGGAACAAACCATTGTAAGTATTAAGCTTGCCTGAGTTTGCACTGCATTTGTATTCATTAACCAGACTACTAGCGAGAGCGTTTTAGAATTCTGTGACTTTTCTGGTAGATGCGCATGTACATTCCTGCCTGTATTATTTATTTGCGTGCATGTCCATCTACTCATCCAACCGTCTCCACTGCTGCATGCATACAGATCAATATGGCTCTCTGTATATTTATGTCTTTCACCATTCTCAAGACATTCAGTCTACTTCTCTGGCACCAGCTCTGGGAAACTACTGCTTTAGCTAATGCCCTTACGTCTGAAAACAAGAGCTCAATGCATCATAGACAGGAATCAAGGCAGAATAGGAGAACAAACAGATGGAGGTGTAAAAAAAGGGAAGTATTTATGCTAAATTCGAGAAAAATAAAGGGATTAAGGGGATGTCACAGACTAGATGATTTAAGAAGGGGATTTCTTCTGAAGAGGGGATATTTCTCTTGTTGAATAGAAATCTATCATGTATTCTAACCAGGGTTAATTCTAACATCTAGAACAAATCTAAATCTTAAAACCAAGATTAAGAGTTGGCTAGTGGTGTCTATTATATGTGTCAACTGTTTTACAAACCAGGGAGAAAATATTTTATGTTTGGAGTCAGCCAATACAATAACAATATTTATAGGCTGCCTTGGGAGCAATAATAATTTTACATGGTTTTCAGTATTCAACAGAGTATTTACAGGGATTTGAATTATTGTAACATGTTCAGATTGTTTTTTCCATCCGCTTTCAGAGATCCTGGATTAAGGAGCAGATTTCCCTTCTCTTCTTTGTCAGTCTACTAGACAAACTGTGTATTTGTAGGGCTATCATAAACAGTGAAGCAATTCTTTCCC
>NW_010415228.1:77938-106356 GCF_000710305.1 Buceros rhinoceros silvestris
TTTCCCTAAATCTTCCGAGCTGACTGTGTTGACTTCTTCAGATTGTCCTTTAGCTGAGGACACGCACGCTCCAGACCTGACATCAGAGCATTATGCTGGTCTAACACACGCCTACTGTCCCAGTGTTTTTCTCTCCAAGGGGTCTGACCACTTCCAAATACCTATTCCTTTATTTTAAACTGAACCAGAGCACTAAGGTTTGACAAAGAAAGCCCTGTGGCCATGGTGATATCATGAAACCACACCTGCCTTATGTTTAAATTGGTGATTGAGCTCCTCTCATAGCGTGCCAAGTATTTTGAGAGAAAACGACTAGTGTATCCAAGGAGCTACTGCCCTGCTACTGGTTTTATCCCACAGGCAACGTAGTACAGAGCTTACACGCAGACTCAAAAGTTATGCTAACATCCATGCAAAAGAACCATACTGTTACACGATAGCTTTTAATCTGATCCCATGTTTAACACAGCCATGTAAATCCCTAGTGCTACCGGGATAAACATCTCGGAAAACAGAAGTTACTTATTACTAAGTAAATAATTCTTTTCTTCCTCGCCTGCTACGTATAATTGAAAGCCACGAGCTGAACGAGTTGGGTTGCATTGCCAAACTCATCACCAACTTCTTGTATGACTTGGAAGAGGTCACTCATTTCTGAGGGGTTCTCTGCATGTAGAAATCCCCCCTGACAGCATTTTAATGGGAGAAATGCTGGTCTGCTGTAAAATTCTGTTCTGAAATTGCAGAGGAAGGGTGAGGTTTGCTCAGTCTGTGGATTTATTTGCTATAGGGTATTGCACATCTAATACCTGGAAGGTGAGAAAAGCAGAGAGAAGCTGTAAAACTGCAGCAAACAGTCTAATGATAGCGACTGGAGATGTTAGAAAGCACCAGTGTTACTACCGACGCAGCACGAATGCAATGGGGGAATCTAGAGTATTTACAGCTGTTCATCAAACAGTAAAGCCTCGTTGCACTCCTCTTGGCAGAGAAACAATTCCACTTGCACTTCTCATGATTCTTTTACTGTTGATTTGGATTTAGCAGAGTATACTAACACTTCAGCCCTGATGAAGGCGCGAGACTGGGAACACTGGCATATTTTGTGAGTCTAATTCGGTTTTTTGTTCTGGTTGGAATGCAGCACAGTGCAACGTTATTGCTGGGTGAACACCTGTAGTTAGAAAACACTGGTTTGCTCAGCTGGCCCAAAGCATGCCAAACTGGTCCCTGGAAGGAGATTTGAAAAATGAGCATTTAAAAAAATAAAAATCCTCCTGTGCACAGAAAGAAATAGAAAAGCAGGCATGAAACTATTCTTTCAGGGCCAGATATCAAAACAACAAAATAAGGAATCTGAATCTCTTGGGGATGAATTTCAGCCTTGTCTGTAGGACAAACTAAGGCTTTTCTCAAACACTGTAGGATCCAGTTCCTCAAAGCACCAAAATACACGATTATCCCAGTTTCTCAAAGTACTAAAATGTGTAAAAGTCAATGAGTAACGATACCGAAACCCTTTTCTTTGAGATGGATTAATTTTACTTGTATGGAAAAATGCTATTTGGAAATTTAAAGTTTTTACTTAAAACTTAGTTTCATTTGAAAAATATCAAACTATGATTTGGCTGCAAATCTTTTATTTGGTTTTGATTTACAGAAATGGTTCCCGATCCCCCCCTACCCCCCCTTTTAAAAATGTGTTCTGAAAATTTGATTTTAAATTGCAGGTGCTCTCCACCATCAAGAAACTCTCTTTTCAGAGAATCTATGTTCCTTGAGAAAAAGGACTGAAGGACTTGATTTTCATACCAGTGTGTTAAATTCTGCTTTCCTACAGAAAACCATGTTTACAGCCCCTCTGTTTATCACAAAATAAATTCTAAAAACAACACACCCCATTCTTGCCAACACCCTACTCACTTCACTCTTCTTCAGTGGTTCTTGCACACTGCTTTCCTTCTATGCCTTTATCCACGCTATGGTTAATCATTCCCAGATAGAGCAAAAAAGGTCAAGAAAACAAAATTTTATTTAATCACTTTGACTTCATCCACAAAGCAAAAAAAACAAACAACCTCCCGCCCCAAACCCCAAAGCAACAGCTACTTTAAGTATCATAGTCCAACTGTGACCAGCTAGCCAGATAGAAGTATTTTGCTGTCTCGCAAAAGCATGACATGTACAGTTATTCTGTGCTCTAGGAACACGCATTTGACAAAGTCCCTGAAGAGACTCGGATTCCCATCTGCCAGTCACTGTCCTAATGTGTTCCTTCACCTTTAGCTACTGTTTCTGATAAGAAACACGTTCATTCGAAGGATGAAATTTATTGCAGATGAGTAAGGCAGTAATGGCTCAACAGGATCAATGGTGATGGATTATGTTTCTGAGACAGGAAGGGTCTACTTACACACACCTGAATTCAGAATTAGGCCCTCTATGTACCCGTACGTTAATCTGACATATTCCTTCGACACGTAAGTTTATTGTTGCAGGTTTGCAGCAATTAGAAAACAATACTAAAAATCAAAGCGTTTGCCAAACATATTCATGTCCCTAAATAATGCTGCTAATTAATGCTGAAACACAGAGTGTCCAGAAGACGACTCAGTAGAATGTTTGCTTATGTTTGCTACTGTTAAATCTCAGTAAAGCATTCCTCCATGAAGGCTGTCAAGCACAACTCCTAATACGCATCTATATTAAATTGTTGTATTGCTTTGAAAATAACTGTTTAAGAGATACACTTGCTTTTATGCTCATCTGTTGCACTAAGGATCTTGGTATAAGAATCACCTCATTAATGCTTCAGAAGACACTATAAGTATCCATTTCAGAAAAAATTAGAAAGAATAAACCAATCAATAGTGCTGTACAGAACTAGGCTAATACATACTGTGATTCTCTAAATGTAATGACAAAAGAGCAGATTATTTCCCCCCTCATTTTTTACAATGATCTCGTGTAGTTTAAATGATCTATATCTATCAACTCCACACGCTGGCCAAGGCTGAAACAGCGTTGACCAGATCCACAGAAGTCAATTAGTTATGCCAATTTGCTCCAGCCGAGAATCGATTCTCGGTTGTCTTTACACATCCTACAGAATATGCTGTAGGAAGCATTGCTTTAATGAAGCTTGGTCAGCACGTATGGGAAATGCCAACATGAAATTCCCTCTCACCATCTTTTGGACTTCTTCAAACAAACAGTTTAAAAAAAAAAAATCCAACCTGTCACCTAGAAAGCTATAGGTTTTCACCGAAACAGCAGGCAAATTTAAAACAACCTTAAAGGAAAAGGCTCCACCACAAAGATTTAGTAAAACTATTCCCCCCCTTTTCTTTCTCCCTTTGGTAGGATTTTCTGAATTTCCCACCAAATCATTAAAAATAGCCTTGTCCAGATGCTGTTGGTGAGAAATAATCACAAGCAGCACAGCAGAGAAAAGATCACAAAATACATCAACTTTTACTAGCCGTGCTGCCATGCATTAGCATTTTTAATAATGCCCTCATTACCATTTAGTTACACGAGCAAACAAATCCTGTTTATGTGAGAATTTATTTACTCTAAAATAACGCAACCTTTTTTAAGTGCCCTTGTTATGAGCTCACCAACGTTCAAGGCTCCGCCACAATCAGTTAAGTAATTATCATAGGATAAAGGCTTTTACCATGGAAAAGTTTTGTTTGAGAAAGCATGAACTGCGATTCTCATTGATAGCTTTCACCAAGTGCAGGATTCAGTACATCGCCGCACAAAGGCCTAGATTATCTCCCTCTGTTAAAGGCTTAAAATTCTACAACCAGACCATGCCAGTTACCAGTATCAGATTATGATAACAAGATCATGTTCAGTTATAAAAACAAGTGTCTAAACTTTTCTCATGTCACTTTCTATCCAAGTCCCATTGCCGGTTGTGAAAGGGCCCATCTGAATGTGTGTAGCAGCTCATTTTAAAGCGAGCTCTTTGAACTGGATTCATGGGGTATTTGCATAAGAAGATTTGGGTAAAAAGAATGGGCTGGTGCTGCATCTGCCCATTAATATGCCTGCTAATTCAGCACATTGTAAGCCTATTGATGTATCACAAAAGGCTCAAATTCAAGGACAGTTATCCCATTGCCATTGTTAGGGCTTGAATTCAAGTAATATGTTCACTATAGGAATACAGTTGTTACAATTAGATATTTTTCTATAATGGTATAAAGAACCGACGACAATCGGAATTACAATAACACTGATAAAACTTTAGAATTCATGAATTCTATTATTTTAAAAGATGCAGGTGCTGATTAATTTTGCTTTGCATAATACTTGGCTCTCGAGCGCTGGAATACTTAAAGAGCAGCAGCAAATTGCAGCAATATAACCTATCAAAGCTGGCAGCCTCCCTTTAGTGCCGATGCATATTTATCTCGCTTACAAAAGTTTTAATAAAAAATTAAAATACTAAACTGAGTTTCAACAGAATGGGGGAAACCTACGTCGTGAGCACAAGTAGCAGGTATTTTAATCATGCTTATGAAAAATGCAAAAGCGTTGCTTGTGCTACCAGGGGACATCCTACATGGAACATTTTTATGGTGAATGTGAATTGTTTGAAAACACTGTGTGCTCACAAACGGCAAAAAGAGCAGAATCAGTGATTCGTGCAAGGAGCGCAGAGCAGCCGCTCCACCAGCTCCACAGCGGATTCCAAGCAGACGCTGAGGCAAGCAGGGAAATAAAGGCTGTTAGCTGAAGTGCTGTGAAGAGCTTTTAAAGCACACACACCGAGCGCGGCCCAGCCGCTCCACCAGCTCCACAGCGGATTCCAAGCAGACGCTGAGGCAAGCAGGGAAATAAAGGCTGTTAGCTGAAGTGCTGTGAAGAGCTTTTAAAGCACACACACCACCAACGCAATGCTAAAGGACAGGCTAAAAGGAAATACATGCAGAAAACAGCAAATTAAGCCTCGTTTGACTTTGTACTTCAAGGGCCCCACGTTTGTTTGTGTTTGAGACCACAGCGCGTGTCTTGCAGGGGGAAAAAACAGGAGAAAAAAATGCGTGTGGTTACAAGGATTTTCCGAGGCAGGCGGCGATGGTGGCTCAGGGCTCTCCCCTCGGACCAGCCCGGCTCCTCGGCGGAGGATCCGGGAGCCCCGGCTGCCCCGTGGCGCCCTGTGCTCCCACACTGGCGCTTTGTCCCGGCCGGCCGGGCGCTGGGCGCGGGGGCACGGCTGCATTTTTCTCACTCCGCATCCCTCAGAGAAGACATCAAAGACCAGAGAGATGTGCTCTTTGTTTTGTTTGGTCTCTGACTCTCAACATGTGGTTTCGCAGGCCCAAACATCGGCACCTTTTAACCTATTCTGTTCAGCTTAGGCCTTAGCTCCATTTGAGCATTAGGGAAACTATAGTAACCGATAATCTGCCCGTTCCTGAATAGAAACTATGTACCTTGTCACACAAGAGCTGCGAGGATCACCATTCGGGACAAGTTCCTTTACAGGCCCTTGGCTTTCTTTGCTGGGGCCCAGCCTGTCCCGCTGAAAAGGTGTCAAAACCCTTCGCCTTTCTGCGCCGGGGGATCTGTGTTAATGTTAATTTATATTTAACAAATGGGATATTGTCCCCCAGAATGTATCAGTATTTGATGATCTATTACAAACGTTTTCATCAAGTCATAAACGAGGGCCCTTGACAAAAGGCAAAAGGTCTTTTAAGAGAGCAGGACGGCAACCGGGAAGGCAGAAACCTGTTGCGTTGTGGTTTTTGGGGGGTTTTCCCGCGCAGGTCCACCCCAGCGCAGGTGGTGACACGGGCTTGCACCAGCTCGTCCCACAGCTGTGGGCTGGGTGTGAAGTCCACGCACCACGCTGAAACTCGGCAGCAAGGCGAGCGGCAAAGCCTCTTCCCAGGCCCGCGGCTGCCGAATCAAAAGCTTCCTCCATCAGCAAGCTGCAAGAGAGAACTTTGTTAGCTGTTGATTTTATGCACGTGTGTATTTTGGTAGCGATCTGATCTCCTGCTTAATGAGCCTCCCCCCAGGCTCGGGGAAAACGTTATCACCAGTCCCACTTTTCACTCACTCAATCTCTAATCCAGCACTGCACTGTCTTGTTATTAGCAGGAAAAACGACGACGACAACAGCTATGTGTATCATGTAGATCAGAGCCAGGAAAGAAAGGAACAAATGTCAAGGGTTTGAAGAAGCAGTTCTAACCCAGCTCCATTTCATCTCTGTCACTCTCTCCTGACTCTGTCACATAACAGCCGCCTGCTAACACATTTCCCTCCTGTCAAAATGACATTTTTGCTTTCTTTATAGTAGTTTAATATTAATGGGGAGGGGAGCTAAATTGTTGATGCTGGAACCAAAATACCATGCTGCAAATTGAGGTATTTGGGATGAAACTCAAGACCTTCTGCATTAAGCTCTCTCACAGTGACCTGACATAAACTGGCAACTGGCAGCCGTCTGCTTTTGGCAGCTTGGCATATTTGGTCATTTATTGGGTGCATGTGAAGATCAAATGGGTTAAGATTCTTCTCCTTAAACAGCAGGGAAAAGAACATCAAAAAGGTGTAAATTTCATTTCCCCAGTTTTGATTAAGTCAAGCATGAAATGAAATGTAATACTCTCAAGTGGCAAGGGTTTATACTATTGATGTTGTTACTTCTGCTTCACAAAGCCCAATCAGCCGACAGCGAGTTGAACAAGCTAACAGAGTTTTAGGGTGGCCAGATGGAGGGTTTTTACTATGGTTGAAAAGACAGCTTAGTGCTTGCCTCTTCAAGCCAAGTCAATGCCAACTGTGTGAAATCCCGGCCATTCTACCCTCCTTTTTTTTCTTCCTTCCCTCTTCTCAATGCTGGTGGCTAGCACCATACAGGCCTGATAAAAAACAATCCCTTCAGCGAAACAATGAGCTGAATGAGTATTATTTGTCAGAAGTGTTGTTTATCTTCCTCCAAAGTGCAGAGATTTCTGAATCCATGGTGCAGACCAATCTCATTACAGTATTTAAGCAAATAGGCAAGTACATCGCTTTTAAACGTTATCTAAGAGGAGGCCCTTTGGAAGAATTTGGTAGTTTCCCTCAGATTAGAATTATAATGTTATTTGTTTTGAGCAGTGGGACAAAGCAAAAATCTACTCACGTGCTTTGCAAATAAATGAAGATTTAAAACTGTACTTTGTTCATCATCCGTTAAAGGAAACCAGAGCAAATGCCGGACACTGGGAGATGCATGTTGAGAAACTCTTTAGATCTAGATACAAAAGTAACAGGTCTTAAATTGAGTGTGGTCTTACTTGGTTAGGAAATTTGTCCTTTTTTTATAGGTGCTTTTTCAGGCCCCTTGTTCCCACTACATTCTCAAATTTAATGCTCTTGCCACTATACAGCTGGACTAGAATAGAGTGGCTTTAGTAAAGACTTAATAGAATCTTTAATGCTTCTAACAATCCACTCCCATTGAACTGCATTAAGTAGATATTATGGAAGGACAAAGAGCTAAATAGCTCAACATCAACCTCATTAGGCATGCAGGCAGGCCTTGAACCATTTTACGGGCAAGCCTATTGTGAGCACACTCACCAGGTTAGCTTTAAATTGCAAATGATACCCTGAAAGGGGAAGAGAAGTTTTGGAGAATGGCCTCACAGAAAGAAAATCATTTTAGGCTATAAGAAAATGAAAGGCATTGTTAAAATTGCTCTGACCGTAGCAAATGAAATACATCATGGACTTGAGAGGCTGAATGCTAGACTTGAGGGGGTTTTGTTGGCTTTTTTTTTTTTTTTTGGTCCGTTTAGGAATGTGATGTACAGCAGAATATAACAAAATACAATCTGTAAGACTTAATAAGGGAGGATCAACATACTACCCTTTGTCTGAAGTTAAGCAAATGATAACAGCACAATAATTAAGCCGAGGAGGAAGGACAAAAACTATCCCATTTGAATAAAAGGCAAAGTGTGGAGAACCTTGTGTATTAAAACTTTCCAGGCACCACGCTTCTTCATCAATAAGGACTCGTTTTTCTCTTTAATCTGTGTTCAAAAATATTTATATTAAAAAAAAAAAGTCTCTCAAGAATTGTTTGCAACTGCAAAGTGCTTTAACAACTGACATTATGCTGCTGCAAGTCTGGGAACATATTCCCAAGCAGAGCCCTTCTCTGTCACCTTAGTGGATGAATAATTGTGCCTTTGCATATTCCTTGTCATAAGTGGCAGGAATGAAGGGACCCTAAGGACTGCACTGGCAGGATTGGTGCTGTACAAGCAGAGTAAATTAAAACAAGGATTAGAGCAAGTATGATTGGGGATGACAAGCAGGGCAGTTGTCGCCACACAATGTGCCTTTTTGCCCATATGGTCTGTACCGAGCTTACACAGCACAAACACTCTAACATGGATGCTTATTAAAGCATTCCTTCTTGATCAGGACAGAAAGTCCTCAAAGCTTCATGTCAGAGGAGAAAACCAGCGTTTCTCGCAACTCCGGCAGCAGCCTCAAGCACTACTATTTATGAAGTTTTACGTGCAACTGCTCAATCTTTACTTTTCATTACATGAATATACAACAAAAGCCTATAAAAGTGAAAAATGGAGGTTACAGTCTGCAATCATAGTTATGTATTGTACACGTTATTAAATGTGAAATGGAATTAACTGACAACTATATTTTAAATAAAAATCAGATGTATAAGATATTTCAAAACTTCCTCCCAAAGCATGGATTTGCACTAGACAGAGAATATGGGTGATTTTTAACTGCCTTTAAGTGGATAATGAAGGAATGAAAGAAGGTCAAAACAACATGAGATTCACACTAGAGAAACATTTGAGTGATCATATATGGATTATTACGATCAAAGCAGAAGAGCAGCTTCCTTATCTCAGCTCCTTACAGGAGCCGAGAGCAGCAATTTCGTCATGCAGCTCCTGTGTTATCTCACATGACACATATAATTTTTTGTGCCTCAGTTCCCCCCATCTGTAGAATTAGATTAATTACACAGTGAAAGTATCTTACACCTTACAATTATACCAAATTCATAAACATATTAGGGGTTTTTTTACTGTTTATTTGCTTTTTACTTAAAGATCACACCACTGGTCCTGATTTGTGGAAGGATATCTAGATTCCGTGAGTGCCCAGGAACAATTTAAAGTCTCAGAGAAGAGTTTTGCCTATAGCAAGACACTATTATGATGATGCTTTCTCAGTCCTGTAGTAACCTGCTCAGATATTGGCAAGAAAACAGACGTGAAAGACCTTTTACTTAGATTTGTTCCTCTGCGTTCCATAATACAGCTCTATCTGACCACAAAGCAACACCAGATTTAGAGTTTTCCTTCTAGCTTGATCTTTTTCTCAGGCAGAACAGCCAGTTCTGCAGCAGTAATAAACTTAAGAAAGCTCCCACGTGGAGCAGCATGCAAAACATAGCATGAAACAAGAAGCAGCAAAAACATTGGCAGTTTGAACATTATAGGGGCCTTCGGGAATCATCCAAGAGTTCCTGCTAAACTAGACAGAGGTTTCTTACAGAAAGCCTGAGGCCTTTTGCTTGGTCTCACAGTCTGAACCAGAACCTACTAAATTGTCTTTGATGATTATAACTCCTCCCAAGTTAGAGCCACTAGCATTTACATATGTTAGATTACTACTTGGTATCACGGCTACTTTTGGATGCTGGGGTCTATCTGTGGAGTACTGGGATTGTCCCTCAAAGCCAAGCCCTCCTGGTGCTTTGTAGATTCAATAAAATGAGTATGAAAACACTGAGGGTATCATAACAGCCAACATTCCCCACTTAATCAGTAAGCCTTGGCTGCTGCTGAAGAGCCCAAGCTCCACAGATGTCCCACAGCTCCCTCCTTCAGCAGGCAGACAGCTCTGAACATTCGTCAACAATTACAGTCCCAGGTAATTCTATTTACAAGAAGTTCTTTGGTAAGTCTTCTTGTCTAGTTATGGTGACATAAAAGATATCCAACTCTGACACTGTGAGGTGAGACTATTTAGCTACAACCTGTTAAAAGATCAGAAAACAAATACTTTGGAAAAAAGTCCAAGAGAGACGTTCTTCCCATGGAAATAGTGGTGTGAATTTCAGCTATCTGAGATTTGGACATTATGCTCCACATAACATGCCTGAGGCATCCAAGAACTGCAAGCATTTGAATTCTTTCAGAACCAATTTGTCCACCGCTTTTTGGCTTGGGTTATTTGCAGACAGTAACCTGAGCATCGTAGGTGACTATGGTCAAGCTTAGAAATTAGAGTTCAACAACAGCTGCTCCAAAGGCATATCTAAGGTTCTAGTACATGCATTTGCTTTTAGTAATTTAACATTTGAAATTAGCATTTTTTACTTTATTATATCCTCTGTAAAAATATAGCTTTTGAGGACCAGCTAAAATCTCCAAGTCTTTCACGAGAGCAGGCAAGTGAGAGCTACAATTATGATTCCCATCTTGATGGCAAACAAACAAACACACAAACAGGCTTCAAGGGACAGCAGACAGTAAGCTCAGACTTGGCCAGCCATTATTTGGACGGCTGTGTTCCTGGTTATTAGCATGGCTGGAGGCCTCTGGATTCATGCCTAAGTTTTGCTAGACACTGAAACAAATGAGAAAATACAAAGCATGCCGTCTTTTGGGTACACCGGACACTTGCATCACTAACCATGAACACACTTCATGTCTCCATCTACTCCACAGTAAGATTTGGGCATTAATTTGCAGGAGCAAATTACAGAAGAGTGGTCCAGTAGTTAAAGCATCAAGGCTAAGATTTGGGGCATCCAGTTCAAATCCTTATTCTACGAGAATCCCTTGATCATCTAGGTCGAGATAGTCAAATGTATTTATAAACCATACTCCCATTATGCTCTTAATTCCCAATGAAAGTTGAAATCTTTAAATTTTTGTAAGAAATATATTGAGCATCTAAATATCTTTGAGGATCAGGACTTGAGGGTCTCTGTGCCCCAGTCCTCTCACTATCAAACAAGGACGACTGAATTGCCCTGCTGGGCAGGGACCTTCTGAGAGTAAACTCCTCACAGACTTGGAAGCGCTTAAGGTTATAGATACAGGACCAGATCAGGACTGTAAACATATCAGTTTAAAGAAACACGGTTTAGCAAAAATAACTGTTTCTGTATTAGTATGGTTGAAAGGGAAACAGCTTCTTTAAAATGCTATGTTGAAGGCATACATATATATATTTTTTTTTACTTAAGAGAGATCTGAAGGCAGATCTTGTGCACATCTGGGCTCTTATTTCAAAAACTCTGTAAACATTGATGTGATCATTATTTTAAGCATAATTTTAAAAATTCCTTCTAATATTCCTGGAAGTTATTTTAGAAAGAACGGGAACAAACAGATTTCAGCTGGAATATTTTAGACAGCTACTCAAGCTTTCAAAATGCATACAACGTCCTGTCTGTTTGTCAAGGGAATTATTGACAAGCCGTGAAGAGAGATTCAATGAAGTAAATGTGAGGGACTCTTATTTCAGTTTTCTCACTTAAATTCTAGATGACGCTACAAAATTAAATCAATAGATTACACACTCAAGGATATTTCATATGAAGTGACTTCTGTTCGGTCTGATCTAATCTTCACTGAAATGTAAAACAATCAGTCTCTAAGAACTTGAAAGTACCGCCAGCTTCATTGACTTCATATTACTTAACACTTTAACTGTGTTTGAGAATAAGCCAGGAGAAATTTTGTGAAAGGAGGACATCAGGCACACTACAAACCTTTAATGTAATTATTACTGCTCTGGTTTTAAAGGCACCTGCACTCCCCTCACCGCCATCCCTCAAGATTAAATAATATTTTCCAGCAAGCTTCATGCCATGTGTAGTACATTTCGGACCTGCCCAACTGATGTCCTCAAATTCCTACACCTCCTGATGCCACCAGGCGAGCTATCTATGACTAGAAAAAGCCACGTTCCAGCCCTGCAAACAGATGCCTAGGAATGTAGTTAACCTCATGCCCTGCAATAGTCCCATGAATCTGAGTACGCCTGTAAATGGTGGTGGGCTTGGAGCTTAAGCAAACACCCACCCACAGCTCCCACCATGTCAGGGTGGGTGAAGATTGCCAAGTGGCTTCCCCTGGGGTCCACCTAGAGACAGAGCCCCGATCCCCATGTACCACTCCTCCATTTAATTAGCAAACCTTTCACGTGATATTTTGATGGAGAATTGTTCCACCTGTCCTAGCAGGGTTACAAAACATACATTTCCATCACTTTGCTTTTCAGCACTTCCACTGACTTAAAAAAACCCTTTAGCAATGATGAGCCTTAAGATAAGGGGAGAAAAACACCAGAAGACAACTTCAGCAATTTTTCAATTTTTTCTTTTTTTTTTCCTTTGTGGAGGAAGAGAGAGGAAGGGAGAATAAAGTGCAGCGTACAATGATCTTTTCCCACATTAAACAGAGACAGGATAATGCAAAACTTTTCCTGAAATAGCCATTAATATTTTGTAAGTAGAAGTCTGCATGACATAAGAGGAGCTTATTTGTTTCAGTGAGGATTGACTGAAATGGAAGTTTAGTTTCTTCGTGGAAGTGAAGGTAGCTCCTATCGTTATTAAAAGATAAACATGTAGGTGCTGAGAAAACTAATTAAATTTTGTTGAGTTATCAGAAGTCCCTTATGAACATCCTCTGGGGTAGGTTCTAATGTGAAGAGATCTCAATTTTGTGGTTAAATAATTTGAAGAGATTAATTAGTAAAGAATAAGCATTAAATACAATCACGAGAAGATAAAGGTAACAATTTTTTTCACGTTTACCAGTTTTCTGGCTCTATCTAATGAAAAAGTTTCTCATTGCATAAAGCGACTACTAACAAGATAGGTGAATGGATTATTAAGTATTTAATTTATTAGCTGTCCAATAGAAATAAAAAACATTGAGAGGAAAACTTAACTTTAAACCAGATTTGCATAAAGGATTAAGCTCGTTCCACTTCAGAACTACTTTTCAACCTCAGATTGGGAGAACTGATCTTTATCCTGAATTTCTTTTTGTTCCTCTGCAAGTTCAGTTTAATCCAGCTTTCTTAATTTTCACCTTCTCCCTAAACCTTCTAGGCTTGTTACATGATAGCTAAGGATCATTATCCACCCAAGCTGAGGGGGTTTTCCCTTCATTAATTTCTCTAAGAAGATTACCAGTGCTTGTTTGTTGTTGTTTAAGCAAATGATTTCCCTAAGCTCTTTGTTTTTCCAACTGGTTTACACTTTAATGCCCTTGATTGAATTTCAAACAAGAGATCAACTTGACCAACCAACTCTGTTTAGGGGGAGCAAAAAAAAAAAAAAAAAAAAAAAAAAAAAAAAAAAAAAAAAAAAAAAGTAAGGAATGAAGAACTTCATGTGAACTATTTAAGCAAGAAGAGTGCTTAAAAACTTACTCAACCATTTAGTCAAAGAGATGCAACACAATTAGCATATCATTCAGGACTTGTTTAGTTTTTAAGTCAAGGTGACTTTCCTTGAAGACCAAATTCTCTAATTGCAGCTGAAGTGGTGTGTCTCACTTAAGGTTTTTGGTTTTTTTTAACTGATTTAGCTCTACATACCCCCCCCAAGCCCCAACACGTCTTCATTGGAAAGGTGTCAGAATCTTTTGTCCACTTGAAAAGGAGTGGGTGGAACAAACAATACGGAGGTTGGGTATTTACTGTTTGCAGTTTGAATATCATTCCTACTCAAATAGTAATTTTTCAAGGAATGTATTCAAGAGAACTGGCTGTGATTTAGTCACACCTAAGCTTTTAGGCAACAAATGGAGCATTTAAGCTCTCTGGGCTTCTCAAGGAATTTTTTATTTATATATTTGTACACACACACACAAGCAAAGCCAGTAAGATACACCATCCTTAGGTAACACATTCCTGAGTAATTATCTTGATTTAGATGATATTATATAATTTTTACATGGGCCAAGCAGCCACCTTAATAAGAAGAGATCATTAGTCAAATTTAATCCTGCCAGACCCCACTAACAGTTCGATGATGTTTGTCTGCTAGGTCCAGTGGTGCACTCCATAGTCACGCACTGAAGTTTTTTGGGGTTTTTTTGGTTTTGGTTTTGTTTTTTTCTAATGGGAGTGCAACCTACTTCCAAGCAAAACTGGCAGAATTTGAGTATTTCTACAGGGTTGCTACATTTCTCCTTTATATTTTCTCAGCACACTACCAGAAAGCGCACGTTCTGTGGATCACAGATGCATAACTGTTGCCCAGAGTTACATACATGATCCCAACTTCCCTCTTTTGCCAGAAGTTCTTCCTTCTGCTGGGCATGTGGTAGTATCCTGAAATACCTGCTTTATTCAAAAAACATATTTAAAGTGAGCTCTTTAGTTGCATTCTGCATTCTATAGAGCACAAAAAGTAACCAATAACCATTTGAAAATCGGAATACTTGCCACAGGATTAAAGCGACCACTGCCAAGTGAGCACCCCTCCAGATTTGCCCCAGACTCTGACTACGATACGACTTGCCAGCCAGTCTTTCTCCCCTGTTCCCCTTCCCCGGAATCCCACCCATTTTACTGCTGGGTCAAATGAACAGACCCTGGAGGTCCTGTAAGTACCCAGAGCACATTCCCCTGGTACTCAGAGAGAGAAAAAGCTTTTTTTTTTTTTTTAAATATAAATGTCACAGCAGGAAATTATTTAAAACAAACAACAAAAAAATCACCCCCCAACCCCCCAATGCGCCACACTGTGACCATCAAGACAAGACAAAAAAGCCTAAAAAACAATATAACTTAATTTGTAAGACTGGAATTACAACTACGATGCTTAGAAGCTTGCAGACCCCCCCAATAGCAGCACTGTCTCTAGCCAGACTGCACCACACGTAAGGGAGAATCAAACAAGCACCATCCACAGACAGAGAACCCTGGTTGTTGCCTGACGGTGTAGTTAAGAGTCGAGGGACCGAGGTAACAACAAGCTCAAACCAGGAAGTTTTAGCTCAAACCAGGACAGGTGTGAAGGGATCAGTACCCACAAAGACATGGAGAGGAGGAGGGAGACATGGGAAGCTCCATAAATCCTGGAGCTTAATGGAATGGGAATTCTAGTGCCAACTAAAATAGTGAGATGAAAGAAAAAATAATACAGTAAATGCGAGTGCTGGTCACTGTAAAATTATAAGAACAACCAGGCATAGGGAATTAAATTATTATTAACAGTAAGTGCTCTAAATTGACAAGTGAAACCTATTGTTAATACACAAGGCAGTTCAAGGGCTGATGAAGTGCACATCCTAAGCAAGGCTGGTAGTGGTGACTCTCCTCTGTGAGTGACCTTACACACCAGCTACTTTACATTCCACTGTGCTCTGTGCCAGCTAAGTACCTTGGAAACTTGAGAATACGACCTTCTATAAAGTAATTGTTATGAGGGCGTACTAAAACGGGAAGCCCATCTATTTTAACTTTACTAGCAACAACCACCACGAGTGGATTCAACCATGACATGCTGTCAGAATCACCGATGTAGATGTTACGCTGCATGAGATTTCCTTTCCTTTTTTTTTTTTAAATGAAGAATATCACAATATTTCTGTACTTTGGTGTCACAAGGCAGATCAATAAACAGTTAATCATTAGTTAAAACCGAAGATACTCTATCATGAGCATTAAGTTATTGATTTGACATTTATCCTGCCACAAGTGTCTTCTTGTTAGGTGTTTCAATAATCTATTTTTAAAATTTTTTATTCACCGAGATGCCTGAATTCTGACAGGCCCTTATGTACACCCAGCAACTTGTAACCATGCCACACTACGGCAGCCAGGAGAGGAACGATAGCAGTTCTGATTTTGAGAGTTGGAGATAAAATTATACTAGTCTATTTCTAAAGCAAATAGGCTGCACAAACAATGGATTTCTGCATATCAAAAATCAGTCCTAAAATGGATAATTAAAAGAACATGCGGTAATCCATTCTATTCAGTGTATTCTAATTATTCTAAATTCCACGCAAACCATACATATGTATATACTTGCAACTGCTATATAAACAGTGCTTATACTGTATTAAAAAAATAATCTCACTTAATTGAGAAACAGGATACACCAACTAAATTAATATCATTAGGATGTACTGAACTTCCACAAAGGAATGTTGTCACTTAAAGCCACAGCACATTTTTAATCTATCTTCTCCCAACCTCACCACCTACTGTCAACACCATCAGTTTCAGCAGGGCTCCTTCCCCTATCTCTTTCAACATCAAAATGCGGTCCTTCCAGTATCATTATTATCAACCTGAGCAAACTAAATGTGAAAAGGTGCCACTAATAGGACAGCTTTTGACATCACATCTTGAACCAGAATAAGCAAACAGGCAAGTCAAATCTTCAGGGTCAAGCTTTGAAGTCAATTTTCTGACCCAGGAAATCATGTTCTATGACAGTGATGACAAACGGTGAACACATGCCTTGTATAAATATGTCTATGAATGTTGCCTTACAAACATTCACAGTCATCGTCTCGCTGTAGCCAACTACGCAAAGAAAAACGGAAAGTTTACACTTTGAACATCCACTGTTTGACACACTGCTTTCACAAAAAATTCCAAGTTTAAAATTGCTTTCTTAAGTAGGGTTAGGAAAAAAAAAGGAGGTAATAAAAAACCCCCCACATACACCCAATTTTCAATTAACCTTTGACATCTAAACAGATCCAGAGAACAACTTAATGTATACAGCGCAAACATCTTGCTATTTGGATTCTTATGCCTAAAGCACTCTCTGGCAAAGCTTTCTAGGCACAGGACTGAAAAGTCATTGTTTATTGATTTCAAAATCTAACAGACTAATTATATATTTGTAGATGACTTGACAGATTCACAAAACTGCTATATGATTTTATAATGGAACATGCTCGTGTTAATCTCCATCTATGGAGATAGCTAGAGGGGCCTGACCTTTATCTCATATTTAAAACACAAGCAGTAACTGAAATTCATTTTCAATTTATTTTCCAATCATATAAAAGGAGGGGGAAAAGATTACTTTATTGAATCTTTTTAGCTGGTAAAAGGTTGGAGACACACAGTCTTGATGCCTTCCAAGGAGCTACAGGGACGGTCTATAGGGAACAGACTTAATCGAATAAACTAATCTTTGCTGTGGAGATTAAGTAGATGGCTACAGCGGTAGAGTAACAGCAGAATGCAAAGTATCAGCGGCACCATCGGCTGCTTGAAAGGTGCTGTAGGCAGTAGGAGAGCTTCCCTGTTGGGTCCACCCTACCGATCCTGCAAATGTGGTAAACTTCATGGAAATTTAGTAACGCTGCTGCATTGTGTTTGCCTGCTGAGCAAACCGCCCGGTGCTGCCAGGCACATATGTGATCACTTAGAAGGGCTTTTGGGGAGATACAGTAACTGCTGCTACCCAGGCCTGGGGCCTTTAAGCTGAAGAGAGCATATACAGAATACATCCTCAAGGTAAATAGTGACTAGAGGTAAGGATGTGTCTCAAAGCAGTTCCTGACAGTCGGAATAGCACCTTACTTTGTAAGCACATCTCTTCAAACAGTCTTTGATTCCCTGTGCCAATACACACATGAAGAACTGAATTAGGCTGGGCTAGAACCTGTCATGATACGTGACTAACGTATTTCTGCACTTTTACGTTAGCTTAAATGAGATCAAGTTGTTTTGTTGGGTATCTTGTTTGTCTTGTCTCTTCCATTTACGCACTCAGAGTTGGAGATCCTGACTAATTACGGACTTCACATTTCTGAGGAGATGGCAGGGATGGCACCCTCTCCCTGCAGAAAGGGTATTTTCACTATGGCTTAGAAGCAATTCAAAACACACACGCTGCTCCTGCACCTCAGGTCTGGCAATGAAAAGAGAAGCAAATCAGAGCAGGAACGATCCAGGCTTCAGCGTATACAATGAACTTATTTAGTAATCATAAAAAGGAACGTTTCAAAAACAATTACTGCTGCCTTTGGATCCTGTAACTTGAAAGCAAACCGCAGCCGCTCTGCTCGTTCCAGCAGCGTACAGTTCCCAGGGTAGGCAGCGCTCGTCAATACGAATCAGCTGTGAAATGCAGGGCTGCGCGGCACTTCGCTTCAAATTGGCCATCCCTGCAATGTTGTTATTACAGTTAATAAAAACTGTTGCCTAACGCTCTGACCGCAGACCAGTGGAGCCGGGGCGGAGCTGGGCTGGGGTAAGGGGATGTGCCAGGGGGCAACGCTTAATGCAGAAAAGGATTGGAAGGAAGCTGGTATGGTGGGTTACTTCGGGAGGTGAGTCTTGCTCAAATATTGATTCCCTATGTGACAGAGAACATGAAAGACAACGTAGACGAATTTCCAGCGTGCTGCAATAGCAGTTTACAAACAATAAGCAGCTAGTGAGGGCAGAAGTTCTATTCCTTTTTGTCAACAAGAGAGGGGCTATCAAAGGGCAAATAATAAACCAGAAAGGTAAAAACATTTACTTATTTTTTTTCTTTCCCCTTTTTCAATCCAGCCAGAAACCAGAATTCTTCCCATGGCTCCCATGCCACCAGCATCACACACAGGAAGACCTCTTGCCAGATGCCATCTCTGTTTACCTCTGTCTTACTTCCCATCCTAACTCTTTTATAGCAATCAGCTTCTTTTGGCCTACACCCAGAGAATTATAATGATTTTTAGAGAGATGTGCCACAGTTACAGCACACTCCAGAGTGCAGGAAGGCTGAAGTTCCTGCAGGACAACAATCACATAAGACCAAAATGTATCAGCACCTATATTGTCTCTCAGGTTAACCAGGCCTCCGAAGTGGGGCCACAGAGAGTAGAGAGAGTCAAACGCCCCCACCAGCCTTCCTCTCTCCGTATGGTGTGCAGCCACCCAGGCACAAACAGAGATCATGGAGCAGACCATCAGAACAAATACACAGTTTGTCCTGAAGCAACATCAGCCGCAGAGAAAAACACTGGCTTCCCAAAGACCGAGCAAATCCAACCGCCTTCTGAAAACAAAGAACAGGTGCTGGAAGACAAGCTCCTACCAGATTAAAAGGGTTGATCCAACACAGCCTGCACCGCTTTCAAGCTGTGTTTGAAACTGAAAACTTTTGGTGTGACACGGCACAGCCTGTTCTGAATGGAAGTTTTGTTATCAAGCTATTCGGAGGTGTAACTAATGCAGCCGCACAATCTCCTGCCTCCACAACACTAACTGGTCTCAAAAGTGTTGGCATTTCACGCTCAGAGAGGAAAACAAAGAGTCTTAATGGAGGGGCTCAGACTATGCTTTCCAGAAGGACAGATAAAGACAAAGCTGCGAGGAAGACCGTGAGGACAGGTAAAGCCCTGCCCCAGCAAACCAGAATTCAAACCCAGAAAACTCCATTAAGATAAATCTTTGGGGAAAGAGGCTGCACACCAGAAACAGTGCTGCAGCAAAGCAGCTCAGCTCATCGAGAGCGTATTAACATGGCAGTCGGCGGTGTAACTGAGGGGTGTGCAGCTAAAGCACAGCCAGTGAACACTCACCTACTCGAGGGCAGCCCATGGCTGAGGGGCAGCACTCAGAGCTCTGCACAGCTCAGTCTCAGCGCTCACCCAAGTGAGTATATTCTGTAGCCAGCACCTCACACCAAAATGCTGGATTGCTACCGCTCCTCAAGCTACCGAACCAGATCTCACTCTGCCGTGTCTAAACGGGCTGCTACAGACGCCCGTTTGACATCATTGTGGACATAACCTTTATGGCAGAAAGCAGGCAGGGAGATACGCAATGACCAATGAATACTACAGGCCAAGCTGACTTCCGTGACGCAGAAAAGCAAAAAACCACACGTCAGTAACAGACAACAAAGGGCTGGCAGGTATATCTCCAGTGAGAAAGGAGGAAGAACTGTCTATTCTTCCCCCAAGAAACTCTAGCCATGCTGATCAGTGGTGGTCATGAAATAGGTTCTTTTGACCAATTTTTGTTATTCATCAATATTTTTCTTTGTTAGAAAAATTAGGCTGGTTAAAATGCTATCAGTAGGATTAGCTATAACCTACCGAGACAATGGTTTTCTATACTGATGACAATGTGATCACTGTGCGAGTTAAATGACCTCTGCCCCTTGCCCCCACAAGTTGTGTAATGAAAGAATGCATTTAAGAGACAATTATTAGGTTAATTTCCTTACTTGAATGCAGGACATTGAAGCTGTGTTATTACCTCCAGGTAATAACAACGCGAGTGAAATAATAAGGAAGAAGCTGGCTGGTGGACATTGCACTGGAAAACTCCAAGTGCTTATTATTAAAGGAGGAAAAGCCTGGGCGTAAATTAAAAAGAAATCATTAAACAACACAAAGCTATCAGAGAAAAATCTGTGGAAGCAGAAGAATTCTAGAAGAAGCAGCCAAGAATACAAAACTATGGCCACATGTGGTAGGAAAATGCTACTTCTAGAAAACTGAAGTGCAGATTAAGTAGCTAACTGTCACGCTCTGCGGCAGCCCCAGGAGCATACCCAGCCAGCTAAGAGACTGAGCCTTTACACGGTGCGCAGTCTAAGGAGGCACAGGACAGAACTGCACTCATTCAAGCGCCCAGAAGAACCCATGTCACAGCAAGAACTCCACACCCAAAACCTGAGTCCCACTCCTAAACACGTGGCTACTCTCAGCAGAAGAGGCTGCTCCACGTGAGACAAATCTTTAAACCAAGCAAAGCGATGCACAAAAAGAACTGGAGAAAGTACAATGTTCAGCATGGTGCAGAGCTGCAGTTTCTGATTTAGAAGGCAGAAATAGTGATATATCATCTGAAAGCCTAAGTAAAGTTATCAGATGTGGAAGGGCTCCCGTTCTGACCCAGAGGGGTCCATGCTCCCAGCCAAGCCCACACACCACACCGCTGGCTAATGGGGCAGCAGGTCAACCTGCCTACAGGCACCATCGGAACCGGACAAAGGCTTCACTCCTGCCACCTGTTCTTTGCACCATCTGACAGCAGAGGCCCCCAGTGCTTGTGCCCCTTCACTGCCAGCTGTCTGAGCAGGTAAGACACCACAATTCCCTGAGCCGTCAGAGCCACCCTGTGTTACGTGGGTCCACCCAAACCACCGTCACCTGCAAAGCACAAGCATCAGAGGATGTCCTGAGTTTAGTGCTGGGGAGAGATACTGATGACGTAACAACATAGCGTAAACCAAGTACAGAGGCAGCAGAACAAAATTTTCCTGCTAGAAGAACCTCTTCAAGCACCTATGCACTCCTGCAGTCCCTCCTTCCCATACACAGTCCCCTCATCACTCGCATACAGAAATAATTTTCTATTTAAGTACAGAAAGCAAACAGGGACTAAACCACCATGTCCACATGCACTCCCAGATCTCTATAGCACTGTGACAAGGCTTCTAGCTGCTGTCACTATCTGTTTATTGGCAGTGAAAGAGCAACGGATTGCTCTTGCTTTCTGCTGATGGCCTTCTATCCCCCGGGGGAGAAAGCATAGACTAATCTGGAAGATTAGCAGGCTACGGACCAGGCAATCACAAGCTCCCACCCTGTCTGAAGCACGCTTGGACCAGCAGCTTGCCTGGCAGGGAATTCTCATCCAACACATCTTCTGTCAGGCCCTGAAAAGTCCAATCCCACAGAGGCAAAGATCTGCACTTCTGTCATGGTGACAAGCGGCACACAGCTCATCCTGAGCAATCCCACACTGCTAGCTAGGGAGACACAAATGGATAGAGTTTTTCTCAAAAGGCCTGAAAAATCTCTAAGTCCATTTACTGATATTCAATGCAAAAGTCATACGTCTGCAGAGCAGGGCACATCCTTCCAACAGGCACGTTTCCATCTCGCCCCAAGCTATACAGTGCCACGCTGAGGCAGGGAGAGCCTTGCAGCCCTGCTGACACTGGTCTTGCGGAGCCCACGGGGATCAAAGCGCGCTCTCACCAGAACAGCGCTACTTCCAGATCGTTCAGCCAGAAGGAAGACTTAGCAGACTCGCCTGGTAATGGAAACCATGAACCAAGGGGACATTCTGGCTCCCTGGAACTCTTCCATACACTGGGAAACACAAGTTGCTTTATAAAGCGAGAATGTGCTTTATTGGCGCAACTGGTGGCCAGTGCATTGCTGTGTGTTGAGAACATGGAGTTTGAATACTCCCATTTCCACCCTGCCAGGCTGGTGCTCCGTGCTCTTGAACAGATCTCCTCACCCCTTTACTACCTTGGATGTAAAGATGTAAAGGGGGCAGGAACCATCTCATTACATCTTGCAAGCAGAACAATGAAATCCCCAACTCAGAAATCATACACCGATGGCCCCATTGATCTTTTCCCCCCTTAAACTGTAATATCGCCAGTTGTTTTGGAACATTTGTGATCCTTCCTGACACCCTAGTATTTGCTGTGGTAAAAAACATGGAGTGCAGCCTAGATCCCACCAACAAATATGACAAAACTCTCTCTGAAAAAAAGTCACAACACAATTTTAAATGCTCGTTACCACTGTCAAAGAGAAAAAAGAAGCCACAATAAAAACTACCCCGTGGACCCTGTTTGAACTCTGTATGTAATAACCTCCACCAAAACCAATTCCCCTGTTCTTACCACGTAGAAATATTCTCTCCTTTTACTGAGGCACCGAAATAATTGCAAACATTACTTTAGAAATGCAACTTTTGCTCTTAGTTTAGGATTTCACTCGTTCTAAGCTAAGCACTACTTAAAGAAATTAACATAAACATGTAAA
Organism: Buceros rhinoceros silvestris; assembly: GCF_000710305.1. NCBI lineage: Eukaryota > Metazoa > Chordata > Aves > Bucerotiformes > Bucerotidae > Buceros > Buceros rhinoceros. The sequence continues at coordinate 100,738 of NW_010415228.1, forward strand.
CTCATTTTGTATCAGAATTATTACATTTTTAATGCACAAGCAAAAAGCCTTTTAAAGTCTATATTCATGTGCTTCATATAATATTTATTTTTTGATCTGCAAATTCTGAAAAGGCAAAAGAGTAATACAATAAGTACTTAAAGAAAATCTGAGTTTGCACGGAGGTTTTTTTCCTTACTGTTTTAGCCCTTCAACAGGTATTAGTTTAAGTGGGTTTTACTGTCTACTTTATAGACATTCCAGTAGAAAATGAAACATTTAAATATGCAAGCTTTAGTTAATCCTCCAACACACAGCCGATGGACTTGGTAGGATTATCCCTTATTATAACGCTGTTAGAACTGATATAGAATTGCAGTTTGAGATTAATCACAAGAATTCAAAAAAACGCATCTCCCTTTTTCATTTTATCCAGTAAAAATATCTAGTATTTTGCAGCATTTCTTTCAGAGGCCCAGACAATAACCGGTGCAGAATCCTAATGTTTATTTAATTGCGCAGCATTACTTTATGCACTAAGCATACTAACACTTAAAGTGTTAGTAGTGTGTTAGCACAACTAACACTTAAAGTCAGCATTTCCCACCTCAGCCTAATGCAGCACTCAAGACATTGAGGAAAACAGTGGAATATTCGAATATATTTTCAGATTTGATAGAATAACCATCATATGTAGCAAAGGCATTTTGTTGTCTTCACTCAAACATTTCAGAGCTGCTGTAGTATTAAAAGCCTCCTCTCCTTCCCTGCCATTTCCTGCTACGTTTCTTTTCAAATATAACACTGCTAGTTAGGGATCCAGTCCACCGAGGGACCCCAGTTCATTTGCATCCACTGGCTATGCTAAATGCTCAGCCTAACAGATGGGAATCTAATTGCAGACCTGTTGTCTGGACATTGTTAACAAATGCACAAGTAGCAATACACAGGGCTTTTTGGAACTGGATCTGGGCTGGCAGCAGGGGAACTCCAGTTAATTACCAACATCTGAATTTCTTGTTTAATGCAGGCAAAAGCAAAAATAGAGATACTCTGGCTGAGGAGGACTGAAAACTGGTCAGAAAAATCATAGACATTAGGTCACCCACAGCAGCTCTTTTAGAAAATTGGGATGAGGGTTCCACATCCACACCGCACAGGAGTCCCTTGCTGTGCAACATCTTCCATGTGAGAAAATGAGGCAACGACCACAAATACAACCCCGTAAAAAACACTTAGAGACATTGTCTCTAAAACGGTACATAAACTGTGAACAGCGTAAATAGAGGCTTTAGTTTAGAGGGAACAGAGCTGTAATATGCAAAACTGAGTTTACTGCGTGACTTTGCCTTGAGCCTCAGAAATAGCACGGAGGTGAGGTTGTCTGCAGAAAGCTTTGGCTTTACCAACATCTGCAAGTATTTTGACTTTTGGCTTATTAAACAGAGAGGTAGTTGCTCTTGTAGAAAATTATTTCTGCTGCTTTTCCCCCACCTCCTCAAGATGCTGAAAGAGAAACAGACTGTTTACCAACCATCCAACATACCCTCACACATTTCGCTGTACTGAGCGCGGGTACTGATTTTCTGTGGCATTACACTCTAGTCAAACCGCTCTCCTGACATTGCCAGTTACAGGGAACTCCCAACACACCAAGGCCTATATCCCTGGAGCCGTCTTTGTTTCAGTGTTCATGTGCTTTTACACAACAGGCCTATCAAGAGCCTGGAAAACTACACAAGAAACACCTTTAATCAATTGAATTTTTTTACTCTTTAGCAGATTACATTTCGATGGGTGACAGATAATAAAGCCTCATAAAAGAACAATACAGAGCTGGCATTTAAGGAATCCAACAGTCTCGTAATCATTTCTTTTTCTCAATGACAACACCACGGAAGATGAAAACCAGGCTGTTTCCATGAAATTAGTAACTGGATCACAAAGATTTTGGTGAATGACTGCTAAGACAGCAGGTGGAAGGGCCTGATGCTGACACCCGCCAGGGTAAATCCACCACTTGCTGCTGGTTGATAGCAGCTGCACTTGGGCTCTGAAGACTGATGGGTTGTACCTTAATTAACCCTGGATGAGATGCTTACAACAATTTCACTGTCTTTCTCTTCTTTACTGGGTTGTTTTATTCTAATAAAATAGATTATAACATTATGTATTTCTGGCTTCAGTTGAAGAATAACTGTGGTTCAATCCCACCCCTTGCTATTGCACCACTCTGCAGGCATCTGTGGTATAGAAAATGACAGACGCTTGCTTAAATGATGGAAAAGTGACATCAGGAAGTCACACGTTGTTTGAGAAAATGCAGTTATCTTTCATGAATGAGTTTTAGGCTTAAATACCATTTTGAGCTGACTAGAGTTGTTCTGCCAAAGACTGTTTGGCCAGCACAATCTGATAATTCAGATAAAACACAACAGTACTTTGTCATGGTAAAAAAAAAAAAGCACGCACTGGACTTGATCCAAAGCCTCTGTGCTCAATGGAAGCACGCTGGGTGTCACGCTACACACATCAAAACCTCCCGTGGTAAGGACCTGCTTCACCGTTTGGGATTTATAGCTCATCACTTGACCAGCTTACAAGACCAGGATAGCCTAAAGAGGTGAGCACCATCAAATTAAAAATAAAATGGGGTACTGTAAGCAAACGCAACTCTCCTCCTGCTTCCTGCTTTATTCACTTTACCTTATATGTGAATTTCACAAACATTCAATAACATTTTTTACTGAAATGTTTACCATTCCAGTCATAGACTGCAATCAGTTACAATGACATTAAATAAATCCAAAGCATTAAAAAATTAAATGAATATCCACTGTAAAATACATACATTGGAGGAGGAAGGGATAATCTAGACTAGATTCTTAAGTCATTAAGAGTTATCACTAAAAATGTATTTTTATTACCCAACATATTTAATTTGACTAACTCTGCTTGGTTTTAATGAGCTTCCACGTGAGCACAGGGAAAACAAACTCTGTCACAAGAGAAATTTTTATTTCTTCGCTTGTGTGGTTGAAGTCCCTATTCTCAGCAATGCTTTTGCTCTTTCATTTTTATATTTCCTGAATAATTCCTCCTTTTAAAAGCAATCCATTTCTTCACCACCCCTTTTGGAGCTCAGGCATGCTGCAGACAGTTGAGTGATGAAGATGACGTGGATTGGAGGTGTTTAGCTTTGTAATTTCATCCTTGAATTTTGTGATTACTAACAGGACAACTTTTTTAATTTGCTCTTTTGTCTCGATTCCCCTGGCTGACAATCTGCTCTGTGAGCTAGGCTTTTTAATCAATCACCTAGATAATCAAATGTCACTGGCTATCTGCTCCGTGTAATTACTTTTGCAATTAAAAATCAACCTCAAGTTGCCTCATCTAATTAGAGGGCTGGGCAGATTTTCATCGAGATTGATTTTTTAATAAATATTGACTTAAAATGCCATAATCTCATCATATTCTTTCATTTTCTTTGTACCAAAAATCAAACAAATGGAAGAATTAACAAGCAGAAAGATTCATAGGACTTCAAAGGCTTTTGCCAGTTCAGACATACAAAATTGTGCTATACAGAAGCCCAGCTTATCTCAGTCTAATAACAGGCAAAAGCTCCTACCTTTTATTAGAAAGAGAACAAAGCAGTTGCACCATTATATGTTTTACTTTCTAAATTAGTCCAAATTAGATGAATAAACTCTACATGGCAATTACCCGCCCTGCATGTAACAAAAAATAGTGAAGTACTCGGTATTTTAAACATCATTCACTTCAAATAAATAATAATATTGGGAATTCCTTTTTCTCCAACACCTACCCAGGGACTGTGTGTTTGTTTTCTTTCCCTAAAAAGGGGTTAATTCGAGGATGCTTTTTATCTCTTTGCATTGATAAGGCAAACACTACAGTATATACTCTCTTACACCAACAATAAACACCGACCAACGTGAAAATAAGGTTTGTGGCAAAGAGCCGCATTAGAAAAGCAGAAAGAGCTGGAAGATCCTACTTTTATGTGTAGCAAAGGAGCACATTTTTGGATCTATTCATATATTAGTGGTTAGAACAGCCAGGCAGCCTGGAAGGTGTCACCAGGAACAGATTCTAGCTTCTTTTTTCTGATTTCTGAGAGAGACTTGGTCACTGTCTGACCTTGAACACCAGGAATCACTGAGCCTGAAGAGGAAGTTTCAGTAGCAGCACTGGCAGCTGCTGGGGGTGCCAACACCAGCACTGCAGTAGGTGAATCACAAGTCCTCATGCTTCGGGGGGACAGAACGCTCCCCGGAGCACTCTGAACACTTAAAGCGGCACATCTCCTTTTGTGCAGCTGCAGACCCATGTCAGGAGGGAAGGATGGATGCCCGATTCCCTCCCACCCTGCGTGGGAGCTGCCAGTACTTGGGACAGACCCTTCGGTCAAAGGGATGCAGGATTTTTGCCTGCCTTGTTATCACTGTGCTTGGCACTGCTTTTTGACACTCCTCACAAACTTGCCCGTATGTTGTTCAAGTACATAAAGTTACGGATGGTGAAACAAAACCATACATTGACTCATCCAAGAACACAGGAGAAAAATCGTTCCTGTCAAGAGTACATGAACATTACATAGTTTGCTTAAGAGCTGTGGGTGACCCCAAGAAAAGCTCTTTAATGCATACAGGTACCTCAGTCACCCAGATCTCTCCGAAGTAGTTAATTCTATTTTAAATGACAGCACATACTCTAAAGGCATTATCCCACCCAGACTGTAATGACGGCACAGGACACCTCAGTACGGCCGCTGGAGGAGCATGCCGTGCTTTATACTGCAGCCCTGCGCAGTGCACAGCATTTCCTCCAGAACCATCAGCACCTAAAGAGCGCCTCACAATACCTGTTGAGACCCTTATTAACCTCTGATTTGCTACCAATAATGAAGAGATGCTACATAATGAAGAGATGCTTTCAACAGCCCTACTCACAAGGTATTTTCCACTGTAACACAGAGGCCTGAACTACAATTCTCTTCTCAAGCGAAACACTCGGTTCCTTGTTCCCTCCCGTTGAGGGTGAACTACCCTAAACCACGAGAACAATAACCTCCAGATTCTGAAGGGGATAAAGCGGGAGGAAAGAATATAATCCAGTCTGGTTTAGATTAATGGCCCGAAGTCCCTACCTATTAAAGCAGTGCTACCAGTCTGATAACAGCATCACAAGCGCTTTATTGTGAACAGCAGCACTGTGCCTGCGTCAAGCAGAGCAGCCCTGGCAGCTATGTTGCCCATGTATTGCCAATATATTTACTTTTGTTGGCTGCAAAACAAAAATTACAGTCATTACAGCCGGGAATGAAATAACTCTACACAATATTTTGTACCACGTGGTGTGAATTAGAGGTGTGCTGAGCATGTGCCAGACAAACCGGCTCCTTGTCAGTGGATCAGCCACCTCAAAATCATTTCCCAGTTTTTCTGGCCAGAGGGGCTCCGCTCCTGTCCCCTCCTGCTGTGACCATGGAAAGGAAGCCATGCACGGCACCTGTGGTCTCCACACCAGTCACTGAACCTACCCTGCAGGGGCCTAAAGAAGAGGATGGAGAAGGCTTTGGACAGGGCAAGAGAGGTTGCAGGAGATCTGCAA
>NW_010415228.1:106545-108876 GCF_000710305.1 Buceros rhinoceros silvestris
ACCCCTTCCCTCTCCCCCTCGCTGCAGCACACATCTCCCACACAAAGGCCATCCTATTTACCAAGACTGCAGTAGGCCTGGAATGTTCATCCGCAGAAAGGAGGGGCTGATAAGGGCTGCCTGCTCCTGATGGGAGACACTTCAAGATAGGAGCCTTCTCCACTATTTCAGGCCTCAAGCCAACCAGTGCCTAATTTTTTTTTTCTTTTCAAAGGGGGGATCTCGCTAACATCTTCCATTTCAAAAACAGAACCAAAAACCAACAAAATGACAGCTTCACGTACATCCCTTGACACCTGTAGTAGCTGCATAAATTTGATCAGAATCATGTAAACAGCCAAAGTTCTATCTATCTGCATGCAAAAAGATCAGAATCAGAAGAAATATTTTTGAATTGGCCAGAACAACAAATCTTATGGAACCAAGATAAATACAATTCCCCAGCAGCCTGTTCAAGCATCTTCTCTTGTGTATGAGCCTTTTATCCTTTCACAAAAGTCTCCAGGTAGAACAGGCAGGGTAGCATTCAGAAGCCTCTGAAACAGTTTAGAGAAATCCCTTTTCCAAGGGGACATGCACTTTTTGGTTCGTAAGTTCCATTATTCCTAAATTCCTAAGTGTGGAAACTGAGAACAGATCTGCTGCAGATAGGGACATCCGGCCCTGTCAGATGTGGCCGAGACACTGAAGCTGCAGCTACGCCCAGGTGAGAAGTCCCATCCTTAGGTGACTTGGCCACAGCACGTACCTGTACTACAGTTACACAGCCTGGCCTCTGTCGCCCCGCACCGTGCTTTGCTGTTACCCAGAACACATTTAGGATCTTCACTCTGAAAGTACGCTCTACAGCGTCAAGTCTTACGCCTGTGGAATACGGCAGCAACTTGGATAGCTTTTCTCGAATTAATTCACTGGAAACTTCCCAATGAGCTGAGAAGATTCATTAAAAACAAAGACATAAAAGTGGCAAGCTTTGATTTTTATCTCCAACGGTGAAGTCCTTGTCAAGTTCTCAGTGATGCACCACCTTCTTTGTACACCGAGAGCACCTGGTTGTCTCAGAGAAATCATTATGAGCGTGTGTTACATAAAGCACCTCCTCTTCTTGCATTTGGTGGTGACACTATAATTTTTCTCAACACAGCAACCTTCTAATATAATAAATCTATGGCAAAATAGAAAAGGAAGATTAAGAATTGTTTTACGTTCTGTGGTGTAAGATTCCTAGTTATATTAGCATTTTGAGGAGGATTTATTTGGAGATTGAGGATTAATTCCCATGAAATCATTATACAAATTTCAAAATGTCAACTACTGTGATAGAGCTTATGATTTTATCTTCTTATTTTGACAGGCAACTGTGTAAAACAAATTCTGTGTAGAAGCAGCCCAGGAATAAAGCAAGAGTAGGATAAATACAGGCAGAACGAGCCTCACAGGTTTTCCAATCGGCTGTCTTTTTATCCTGATTACTTGTAGGACAGAGCAGTAATAGACATTTTCCTTAGCACAAAATAATAAGAGCAGTACTTATCGCTTGTTGCCTACAGCTAGTGGCAAAAGGAAATTAGAAAAGTCCAATGAAGCCGAGCAGTAATTAATCATCATACAGTGGAGCCTGTCAAATCAGAGGGGTCTTTCCAGCTGATAATGCTGCCCAGCACAATTTAGACTGATAGAAATTAGAATTCTTTTTCCTCTGGCAAAAACCAAAAAGGCTGGAGTTAGCACGAATGTGGCCAACTGTTCCCTTCGACGACTGCCTAACCCATTTAGAGCTGACGTCCGCATCAAGTTGAGCCCAACACAAAACCGAAGGAGCACCGCTTGCTCCTCACGGCAACAAATAACCGGAGAATACCGTTCGTAACAGCTCTGCCCACAGAGGTTAAACACCACTGAAGAGATGATTTATTTTAAATGCGGACATTTAAATCTTAGTTAAAATAGAAAGGAAGAAAAGCATTTTTATTCCCTCACAGTGAACTTATTGCTGTTCTCCAATACACAAGAGGGAAACGTCGAACTTCACCACAGACAATTGTACCCTTTTCATGTGAAATAAAGCGAGCGTTGGAGGAGTCGGGAGAGTCCTCCTCCCTTTCGACTGAAGAGCAGCCTCAGCGCAGCCGCTCAGCAGCACAGGAACTAGCACAACCGGAGCACATTTGTTCCCAGCGAAGCCAAAACTGTTTTGCCACTGAAATGGCAGAAACATTATCAAGTCTCGAAGGGCAGCGGCCCCGATCTGGAGCTGTCTGGGCCACAAGACACCTCGTCTAACGCACAGCTCCCTGTGCAGGCACGGTGCGGGCCCGGCCCGCTGCCAGG
>NW_010415229.1:0-3160 GCF_000710305.1 Buceros rhinoceros silvestris
GCTGTTCACAGCCCCGAGGGTCTACGGAGTCTCCCACGACAGCCTGAATGCCAGTCTCGTGTGGGCGCTCTCTGGATCCCAAATCTTCGTCTGCGAAGCCAAACCATGATGGTGATAGTGATGATGCTGCTGCTGCTCTCTGGGTGCACCAAGTGCCGCCCCGTGTGAGCCTCTTGTCGCGGATCTGTCGATGGCAGGTGCGGGGTCCACGCGCGGGCCAGTCCTCGCCACACAACCCCGGAGCGTTTTTCCCCAGTGCGTTGTCACCTTTGCTGCCAGCGGTGTAAAAGATGCGTTTTCTGCCGGTGACAGGTTCTCTGCGTGGCAGCGTTTGGAAATCACGGTGGGTTTAGAGCAGGGCAGGGATGAGGGTTGGTGCTGTGCAGCCAAATGGTAGTTCTACACAGAGCCTGAGCAGTGAGCCCAGCCGTCAGGACTCTCAAGGGGAGCGTTATCACCGTGTTTATACGACACCTTCCCCCTGAGAACCTCGGAGCACCTGGTGGAGGTTGTAGGAAACCCCTCGGCATACGGAGAGAGAAGCGGATAGAGGACCGCGGCAGTAGGAGGGAGGCTGAGGTGCTGAGCGTGGCGGGGCGCGTTGCCCACCTGGGTCCCTCCGTACGGCGCCACGGTACGTGCTGTGCCGCGGTGTTAACCAAAGCGCTCCCTCGTCTTTCCCCACATGCGGGAGAGCCTCCAGCACTCCACTCCGTGCGTGGCTGTGCCCTAAGGACATGTCCCTGGCGAGTGTCCTGCTGCACCTGTGGTGAGGGAGAGCTGTTGGAGAACCATCACAAATCCTAAGCATCACTTGTATTCATGTCTAGAATAATTGTTTAAGATGATCCTGCAGCGTCTCCTGAAACTGCAGGCCAGCACTGACACACCTGGCTGGTATCAACGAGGGTGAGTGGTTTTTTCCTCTGTGGAAGGATCTGTGCAGACTCTAACTGCAACCTGATGAGCATTTTTCTGTGTTAGACAATATAGGTCCACATCACAAAACAGTATTTCTACGTGAATGCACCCAAAGACAGTCAAGGCACATCCTATTGCCCTGCAAGCGGGTGACTTTGGGGACACCAGCCTTTAAAGCAGGAGTCAGATCAAGTAGTTCAGAGAAGAAGGAGCTTGAAGTTTGTTAACATGCAGAAGAGGAGAGTGCGGAGGAGGAGGAGAACCCCAGGCTCCCAACAGGAGGAAGTCCTGCCCAGGTTCTGCTTGAAGACCTGTTGATGCCGAATCATACAGTGACAGAAATGCCACTTGCCCACACTTAGGGTGTACTTTCAGAGGTAGAGTGTTAGCAGAAGTTTCTGAAATGACTTAACCAGAGTGGTTTGGGTGTCACAGTGACTCGTTGATGGTACGTTTCTGAAGCTCTTTCTGCCCAGCATCTGTGTGTACTGCCCTTAGAAAGCCACCGCCTATAACAGGACTGCGGTTGCTCAAGCTGGTTTCTCCAAATGAGAGACTGCACAGAGCTGTGGCATCAGGCACCCAAAGGAACTGTTTTTTTCTTCTTTCCCCAAGGATGTGGAAAAGGAGAGAACTGCTCTGAAGCTGCTAAAAGCTGTAGCGCTGCCCCCAGTTAAAAGGGGAGTGGTGAAGTCCATGCCTGGTGTGAAGCTGTTGTCACCGTTGTGAGACACGCACAGACGATGGCTCTGCACCTGTCATACAGCACAAACACTGTCCAGCCAGTGGCTTTCCTGTCCTGTGGGTCACCAGGTAGCTTGAACCCACAGTGGTATTGCGACCACCCGTTCACAGGAGCGAGCCCGCAGTCACCTGTCAAAATCCACTGCATTCCCTCAGCACCAGGAGAGTGCCCAAACGAGCCTCCAGGCCTTCCTGGTATTTCCATCACCTTTTATGAGCAGTGACCAAGAAAGCCACGTGGATCAAAACAAACTTTTCTAGGGAGTTTCTTTTTCTGGTATGATAAAGGAATATTTTCTTTTTATGAAGAGACGGTTTATTCAGGTCAGCTTTGGCAGGCAGGAGGAAAGTCCCTGGCTTGAGGAGATTATGAGGTAGCTGAGAAAAAATAGACTGCAAAGACCACCGTTCAAGAGAGAAGGAAATACTGAAGTGTGTTTAAAGGAAGAGGGAGGTGTCTTAGAAGACCTGCCTGGAGACATTTATTTATTTATTCTTTCAAAGGGGAGTTTTGCACTTCTGTGCCTTGATGTACAAGGGGGAGCAGAATGGGAGAGTTTGTGGTTCACGGATTGGGATTCCTTGGCGTGCCCTCAGTTTCTGCAGCGCGTGCACGTCAGGACAGCCCCGCTGACCAACACACAGCTATCGTTTGGAATTGCGCACTACGAGTCCCAAAATGTTCCACAGACAGCAATTCAACCGCAGTACCATGTGGAACAAGACTTGTAGATACAGTTGACACATACAAAGAGTGAGCTGATTTTAAGAAGACCACGTGATAACCTCCCAGAAATCCAAGGGCAGAATTCGGGGTGCTGACAGACTCCATCTCCTGGGCTGCAGCACCTCCAGCCACACGTCCACGCCCCAGCGTGAGCACAGTGGTGTTGCTCCTCACCCACCCACGTTCTGTGTTTCACCGTGGCCCATGCAAGCATTAAAAGGTCTCATCAATGAATCGTTGCCACTTTTCCACTTTGCACAAGTTGGAACAGCACAATTGTATCAAATACTGAAAAAGCAGTTTTCTTGCCTTCCTATTAACAGTGGCGTAACAGTCAACCCCTTGAAGAGGAACAGTAAAGACCGACCTTTTAGATCCCCTAATAATTTCCTCCATAAAAAATGGGTCAGTTATTGATACCTCAGTAAAATACAGCCAGTGTGAGGCTTTTCTTCTGGCGGAATCTGTGAAGATCTGTGGTCTGCATATAGGCACGAGTCTTCTCTGGAGCAACCCCTTCAACAGCTTCTAGCACGGGCTTGCAGAGCTCCAAACGACCAGTTCTGACCCACATCACAGAACCTGAATTCTAGGAAACATTTTGAGTTTCTGTTTTTTAAATCCAAACGTAAATCTGGCACTCAGTAATTCCAAGGGGACGAGTTGTATTTATAGTGATAGCTGAGGAAACGGTGCTGCCAGCAGTGGAATGAGCCGGGTAACTTTTTGTCACCTTAAGTCATAGACTGAACTCTGTTGTTGACTTTG
>NW_010415230.1:0-12493 GCF_000710305.1 Buceros rhinoceros silvestris
AACGGCAAAGGCGGGAGCAGAGGCGGATTCTGAGGGACACCGTCCAGCCAAGGAGCTCCTCAGCCAATGAGGTGCAGGGCCGGAACACCGTGATTGGCTGGTTTCAGAAGCCAATCAAGGTGGTTTTATATTAAATACAGGACAGTTGGATTTTAGCAGCACTTAATGATTAGCCAATTTAAGAACTAGCAAGTGATTTAGCAAAGTAGAACAGCAACTTGATTACAGATTCGGGAATGACAAGATTCAGGAATGACAAGATTCGCGGTCACCTACCACAAGGTACCTTAAATCGACATGCGTACGTACCCAAACACAAAACACACAGGCACAACCAGAGGTATGAGGAGCCAGAGCACAGCCTCAAGTGCACGAAGCAGAACACCTGGAATGGGTGGAGAGGAGGGAGAAGGAGGCAAGCCTATAGTCAGCATTTTCCTCTTGGAGTTTAAATACAATACATTGCCATAAACACATTACACTGGGTGATGGCTGAGGCTCAGAGAGATGGTCCTCACCCAGGCCGTGTGTCAGCCTCACTGCCAAAGGATCCTGAGAGGTTTCCCAGCTCAGGGGAAGTGCCAGATGCAGCCCAGTGTGATCCAGGAGACCTCAAAGGGTCTCATTTTGGATCAGTATTTATAGGGTCCGAGATAACCGAATTTTGTCAGGTACTTTTCCACTCTAGCCTGACTCAGGTGATGAAGTGTTTAGGTCTGCACATGTCTGAATTCCTAGCATGCCCCTTTTGGCCCACGACCAAGTTCAAGTGTATCAGGTTGTAAGAAGGTTGAGAACAATAGGGAAAGGAGTAGGAATCAGCTGTGCCAAGGGGGTGCCTCAACACTGTGGTCCACTGCAGGACCACTGTTGTCCCCAGAGAACAGGGACAGCAAGAGCCAGGAGCATTAAGAGGTGGCCTTACTGCTCTGGAGCACCTCCTGTCACAATCTGCATTTGGCTTTGCCAACGTAGTGTTGTGTGTCCCAGAGAGGGGAGTCGCAGCCTGTATCGAGCGGCTCACGAGTGGGGAGGGTTGCACCACCATCACAAGTTAAAATCAAAATACTTGAAGAGAGCCGTGTAGAGGAGAATTCAAATGGGTAGCACAGGTATCTGTCCTGGCCTATGTCTGGTGAGTGGCTTGGAAGGTGACACCAAAGCGAGAGCCATTCTAAAGTAGAAGAGGGAACAGGGTTGGATGACAAATAAACTTCATAAACTGGAGACCTGACATAAAGAAGATGAGATTCAGAGAGGACAACTGCAATGTGTGGCACTGAAAGATGATAAATTAACTTGCAGGTGTAGAACTGTGAATAACTGGCTGGGCAGGAAACTGTCAGGAAAGTATCTGTGGAGGGCTTAAAGGAGCTCACACACAGTGAGACAACAGCATTGTTGCTGTGGGGAACCACAGCTAATGTTATCTTGGAAACAGGGAAACCTTATTTCAAATAGCTCCTCCAGTTCCGAGGAGAACACTCAAAGCAAAATTCAGGCAAATAGAGAGAATCTCAGGAAAACCAACAGTAGTGGTAAGAAAAGCTGTCCCTCGAGAAAAAGTTGAATGAACAAACCCGTAAGAAATTTATTTCTTTTCTGTTTTATCAAAGCTTGTTATAGAAGAAAAGAATGACTAATTCTGGTGGGATAGTACAAGATGAAACTGAGAGTGTCTGGGGAATAAAAGAAAAAGATTCCACTTATCAAGAAATGGTACACTAGAAAAAAATATGCAGAGAAATTGGTGACTTCGTTACAATTTATTCTTGCAGAGGGGTAGACAAGATAAGACTTATAGTCCCTTCTGGCCCTGCATTTTTATCACTTTTCTCTCATTTTGTTGCCAAGAAAAAAAAAAGTTACTTATCAGAGGCAAGTAAGAAAACAGAGATCTGACAGACTGGTTTGGTGAAAAGATGGCAAAAAGGGGACAGCACATGAACACCAGTGACAAGACAAACTTTCCTGCCAGTGAAATACAGAAGAGGTTGGTAACCTGCCCCCTCCCCACACCCTTTTTATACCAGCAGAGACAGATTTTCACCTAATAGATAGATTAATCACCCGGTGGAGGTCCTGTGGCTGCTCCTTCCATTGGAAAAGCCACAAAAAAGAGCTTTAGGGGACTGTTTTGGCATTACTTAGATGGAAAGAAGAGGTTTTCCAGCTTCTGTTCTTGGGCCTGAGCAGCTTTTCCACGGTCATGCACCTGAGAAGCTGCCAGGTTCCTGGGACTGGACACTGCAGAAAAAAAAAGGTCCCATCTCTTCTGTTCTGGAGGAGGCTATTTTTGTGGCTTGATATTAATTTATCCTGTCCTTGAGCTTTGCTAGGATTTGTGTCACCACAGCAGTGTCAACTGCAGAAGGGTGTTCAGTTCTGCATACACACAAAAGCTGATGAGAACAAGCGCAAGGTTGTTGTGGAAGCAGTGGTGAACTTGAATAAAATATACTCACAATTTGCGAGGAGAGAGCAGCTAACAACTCAGACCTAAGCCTCCATTTCTTCTTATTTTCTGCTGAGGCCAAAAGTCATTGCAGCTCATGATACTGGACTGAAGAGTCAGTAGCAGAGTCAGTGTCTGGCATGCAGAGGCTGCTCTTCTGAATGTCAGTTCAAATGGTCAAAGCACATTTCTTTGTGGAATCTCTGAGGCAAGCTATAAATGCTGAATGAAACAAAAAAAATCTCTGCTTGCTTTCTGCCTATTAAAAGTAAGTGGCACTGTGCTCTTTGCTGTGAACTTTAGCTCCAACACACGTAGAAACATGGAGCTAATAATTAATATATAAGATTAAATAAGAGGAAGCTTTCCAAAGTCAAATAGCTATGTTACTGAAATTGCTTTCTCTGAGATCCACCTGCTACTTGGAGCCCTCGTTCAAAATGGGAAGAAAAATAATTTTGTTTTGTTCGTACAGGGCATGATATTTCCAGGCACTGTTTCAATAAAATAATTAAAATTATTCCTACCGCCTAGAATACTTCTGATGACTCTCAAAGGGCTGTAATTTCACTTCAATCTTCAGAAATGTTTTCAAATGACACTCTGATCTTCATCTCAAAGAAACTGTAGTCTCAGAAAGGGTAACGTAATGTCTTTCACTTGGTACTTTCCTTGGGACAAACGTTAGCTGAAAAACAGGAGCAGCTTTTTATGGCATACTATGAGACTTTAAACTGAGGCTTTCTTCTATATGGAAAGAGGCGGCTTACATGTTCTGTGCTGCTGAGTGATTAGCTCTTCTGGCACAAAGTCTATCTCAGTTTGAGAAAACTTTCCTGTGAAAAATCCATGAGAGGCTTCAGTTTAACAAAAAAATAAAAAACAACAACAACAAAAAATTTCCCAAACCCCACTTTTTTTGTGACCTAGTGATCACCTTCTCTTTCCAGAGTTTTATGGTATAACTGGTAATACCCAGAAGATTTTTGCTTGCTGAGTGATGATTGCTGCATTTCTTGGTGAATAAGTGTTGAGATTGTTTTATATATAGCTGGTGTATCCTGGGGATCATAAGCTTGTTTGCTCTGGATAAGGTGAAGATAAGCTATATGCAGTTTATATTGCAGTTTAAAACATCTTTTGAGCAACAGAGTAATCGTCCATTCGTTATTGTGTTTGTTCGTTTGTTTTAAGCTGCCAATGGGCTGCTGACTGCTTAGGATATTTTAAATCCTTAGTTTTCCTTTATCCTGTATTCCTTACGATTTTGCCACGTAACTTCCTCTCTCTATTTCGTACTGATTCTATCAGATTTTCCATTCCAGAATAAGAATGAAAATTCACTGCAGAAGGAATGGAGAAAGTGACTACGAGATTCTTCCAGTTTAAATAAATGAGCAAGAAATATTGCAGAGTGTTGCGGTACACTGTTGTGGTACACTGGGTGGCAGTATAGGTGCTCGGAAGATTACGTGCTTACGTGCTTACGTTACAGGAATGCAGTAACCACCCACGATGGGCGAGGCTTAGTGGGACACTATATAATTCTGTTCAGTACATAATAAAGTGCCATTTTGCATCTTCTATATTAGAATAAGTGTCTAAATGGACCTTGACGGCAGAGGTCAAGTGCCAAATATCACAACAAGTTGCCACAGCAGAGTTGAGGACTAAAGAACTGCTTGTCTCTAGACAGTCTTACAGGAAATTCTGAATGCCAGTTTAAACCAGTTATTGCTAAAGATGAGATCAGGTTGGCATCCGAAAGAGGCATATAAGTGTTTACAAGCGTTTTCTTAATTGCTTGTTGGTTTTTTGCCTTTTAGTGGGGAGGTAGAGCAGGGATTTTTTTTATTTCCTGTAAATACCATTTTTTTCTGTTTTGTTTTTCTGCTTCTGCTGTGAGTGACAATAGAGTTGTTCCACTTGTGAAATTTATTCCACTCTACATTAGTCTACATTACTCTCCAGGAAACTAAAGG
Source organism: Buceros rhinoceros silvestris (assembly GCF_000710305.1). Classification (NCBI taxonomy): domain Eukaryota; kingdom Metazoa; phylum Chordata; class Aves; order Bucerotiformes; family Bucerotidae; genus Buceros; species Buceros rhinoceros. The sequence goes on from NW_010415230.1 coordinate 4,438, forward strand.
TTGGGCTTTATGTCCTCTTACTAATTGCTTTCCTTGCACCAGTCGTTTCCCAGTCTCTCAGCAAGGGCATTAACACAAATTCAGTCGGTCTCAATGGGTTAAATTAAAGGCTGTGCACGCTGGGATGAATGGTTTAAGATGTTTGATTATGGGTGGGTATATCTAACCAAGCCATCCTGCAGGGAATTGGGTTTGTTACTGTTCTCTTAATGAGGGAATGTTTTTCTCTTCATTTGCTACTTTGTTTTTTTAAAGTCAGGTAAGTCCTCCTTGAATTCAGTCATGTAGATTTACACTGGAGATGGTCTGAAATCCTTAGCACTTCACTATAGCAGTTTCTATACTGCAACTCAGAATAGAGACTGATCTGCAAATACTGAGTTGGGTTGTTTTGCACTTGTTGAGTGCTTTGCATCATTCATATCCTGTCTGGTGTCTTTTCCCTGCTGGGTCTGACCACCTCCACCAACCTGTGACTGACCATCCCCTCTCTTCATCTGCTCCTCAGACAAGCTTCCCTTCAGACTCTAAGCCTGACCTGGCTTTTGCTAAACATGCTCTGGCTCCCTTCCCTGATTCCTGCCTACAAGCCACCTTCTCCATTGCACCTCTTCTCTTTTGGGATTTCAGGAGCTGGCTCTGGAGGAAAGGCAGTGGCTTTTGTACAATATTTGAACTGATATCCCTCCTGGGTCCAGTTTATCTAAATATGATATGCCTGGGATGTACATCCACAGCCTGGTCAGAGCATTTTCAGGTGATTAAGACCTGACTACAGTGATTTTCAACTAAATATTTGGTCCAGAAGGTTCCCATAGGCCACATACCTCAATTTTAATAGCATCATAATGATTTTTTACCCTCCTCAAGTTATTCATACAGCACGATTGAGAAATAATTTATGTGGTTTTTTAATTTGGTTATAATTTTATAAGCCATTATGGAAGAAAGCAAGGCAATAGATCTGAAATAATTTAACAAACTGAGCACATCACACCTCAGATTTGTGAACTAGACATCCAACAGGTTTAAATTCCCTATCACAATTCTGGTTTCTTTTTCAGCATTGCGATCTTCTAATGTATTATCAGCAAAACGCCAAATGGCACAGCAAATTACAGGTTGACTAAAGTAATTTTTTGGGGGTAACATAATTAATATGATACCCATGGCACTAGTAAAATACTAAGAAAACACTCCAGGTCTTTGGAGTTATTCCTCTTAGTTCTGTAGTTTTCAAAAATACAGAAACTTACATTCTGATTCTTTTCATAGTTACCAGAGAAATAAGAAGTCTGCTGTGGCCCCATTAGCTAGGAAGTGTGTCTTCAATAAGCACATTTTACATTTGAATGCCACAGAACATTCCCAACAAATAGCCCTTGCACTGCTGTGGTAATTCCCCTGTCCTCCATAAAGCACTCTTTGTGGCTTGAGAAAGCCTAAATGAATGACAGTGTCTTGGCACTCATAATTCCACCTTTTGTGACTTACAGGCCTTTTAAAGGATGCTGGATAAAGATGGAAACACCAGCTCTCTGTAATTACATATATGCGCTATCAGTTCCTAGAAGATCACCCGGTGTTTTCAGGAAGGTTTGGATGGGGACCTATCCTCCAGATGAGATTTTTGTGTCTTTATGAGATGCAGTAAACACTGTTGTGCTCGGAAGCAGCCAGTAATATCAAGTCTGACTTCAGTGACAGCAAAGGATGAAGGACTAATATTCAATAGGTTTGATGAAAGGCTGTGGCTTAGCACTGCAGATTCAAATAACTTAATGGTGAGAAAAAAGTCATTTACTTTGAGTGGTTTTCTGTATTTTTAAGGCACTTAGCTGACAAGAGAAAACACCAGCATGCTAAAGGAGAAGAGAAATGTTGTTACACAAGAAGAAACAACAGAGAATCATGAAACCAGGCTTTGCAACCAGAAAATATGTAGAAAAGACCAGAAATTACTTTATTTTCTTTGCAAGAAGTGTATAATACTGTCTAATGTAAAGGCACTCTTGCCTCCCTGCAAAACATATGAAAAAATAACTTAGCAAATAAGAAGGAAAATTAGCAACTTAAATGCCTTTTTCAAAGTCTGACTCTAGCGATCTCTGAGGAAAGGGTCCTACAGGAGCAGGTGAGGAGAACTGTGCTGGAGTATGTTGATTACAGTGACAGAACGTGTTGTTTGCTGCATATTCCATATACTTCACTTTTTCAAATATCACATACTAAATGGACTGTGATAACTCTTCTACGTTGTTGATACTACCACAATTTTCCACTACAGCTTCCTTTTCCCCATCAACACTCCAATCCTTATTCAAATTGCAACTCCTGCCAGCCCTGTTTTGGTGGTACAGCAATTAGTATAATGAACAGTTGTTCCTGACAAAGGCTTCGGACTGTTAACATGATACAAAACCGTATTATGTAATGACTAATTAAAATGGTAAGTGTTAAGTATCTGATAGATTCAATTTTTCTATATTATTTTCAATATTCCCATGTTATCTTCTTTCATAGAAGTGATTTGTAGGCATCAAGAGGAGACAAAGTAATTCTGTAAGTGCAAATGTCACTAATTTTGCCTCTTCTGGAAGCTGCTGCTCAGAAATACTCCTTTGTGCAACCGGACAACTGGCTCTGCCAACAGACGGGCTCTATATCTCACATCTTGCCTACCAGAGCATTTGAAGGGTTTAGAAGTTAGATGACTCAATGAAATGCAGCAAAGTACTCCAAAGAGGTAAGCGGTGTTGGATCTCAACTGAACAGATATATTTTGGTGAGGGGATGCAAGGAGATGTTACTGGTACTGCAGCACGAGACAACGTTGTTTCCCATTTATCAAAGAGAGGAGTGCACAGGTCTCCCGCTTGTTGAGTTTGCTGGCCAAAGGACACGTCTGCTGAAAGTTATGTTGGGAACAGCATAGTCCACTGCCATCTAAATGATGTAACAACTTAAGTTAAGGAAATGTTTTGTAAAGTACTATAAAGTACTACTTTTGCATTACAACAGCCTTGCAACAGCTATCATTCTGCTTCAGAAAACTGGGGTCATGACAGCTGCAGAGTAAACATATTATTGAGTAATTTGCACAAAAATCAGAGGACTGGTGAGATTTGCATAAAATCACATCATTTCCACATAGATATGCGATTCTATAATAAATGATATAAAAAGGGTGGTGAAAATGTTTGCAATTGATAAATAATTAATTGTCAAATTACCCCTGGGAGATGGGAGGAATAAGTCGGTGAGTGACTCCAGAAGGCCTTATGGCCTTATAGAGAGGCTAGATAGATTAGCTGCACCTCTTGAAGTGATCTGTATCACATAATAGCTAACTTGTGCAAATTTATTCTTTCTAGTTTGGTTAAAACAATATACCTGAAGAAGCAGCTGTGTGGGTGCGCATACTAGCAAATAAAGCCATACAACTGCAGAGCAAACACTCAGGGAGGCAGGAATAGCTGCTGATAGGTGCAAAAGCACACACAAATGTCTTCACTGCTGTCAGTCCCTTTGCTAAAAGTTATCCAATGCTGCAGCCATGTCTGCATTTTGTTATATGTACTTATCCTCACAAAGGATCACAGCCTCATGTGTATGCCACTGTTTCTTAGGCTTTTGCTGTTAATACCCCTGCCATTACTGAAGAATAATTAATATTTTTTTCTTGCGATTTACAACCTGGACTGGACAATCGATATTGAAGCATTTGCTTACCAAATTTGAAGTAGTGAAATACTGAAATTTTTTTCAAATTTGTGTAAAAATTAGCATGTGGTTTTACATAAGGAAAAAAAAACCAAAGAGGAAGTATGGAAAAAATGTAGCCTTTTAATCATAAAGCCTGAAACAGGTAAGAAAATATTTCATTTGAAGTCAAACAAACAAACAAAAAAGGCTTTGTCAAGTTCAGCAGGGTTTTTCTTCCATTTTCCATGAAAGGGCTGAGTGTTTCCAGTTGCTCACATACTACCAAGTGCAGAAGAGCTCCTGTCAAGAGGGTGTTTTGTCTTTTTCGTGCATGGCTCCAAGCTCTGACTGCTCCGAAGGAGGAGAGGCTTCCCTCAGGATGCCCAGAGGACAGACAACCAAACTCAAGGCTGCGCAGGCCCTCCAAATCTATCTTTGTCCTTTGAAATCCCCTGTGCACTGCCCATGCCCAAGTGTTTTTCTCAAGATTTCCTATGGGCTTTGCTTGTGCAGCTCCTCCCAGCAGGTTTGTTTCAATCCCTGCCTCCCTCTCCCCATTGCACAACGGAGACTGGATCCTCCCCAGGATGGAAACCACCCTTTGGCATTAATAGGAGCCTGTATGACACTGTGATGAGTGGTGCAACCTGTAAGGGTCTGGTCCCTGAAAGATTTATACCAGAACACTGGCTGATGTGCATCCATCTGGTGATACAGATTTGATGTGAGTTTTGCAGTCAAGTTTTTAGTGCGCTGAAGGTAGTGTAACATTTTAGGCAGATTGCTTAAGAAAATCCCCTGCCTTAAAGTAAAGTGTGAAAACATAATAAAATATGCTAGTCACTTTCGTGTGGGATATTTTGTGTTAGACAAGTATTCCCACTCTTGGGGACTAGTAGTCATGCAATGTAAATATCTGTAAATGGAATTTCTTAATTCAGACATGTTATGCAATTTACAATTGTCATTAACATATTCAAAGCGATCACACACCAGGAAATTATCATCTGAATATACATAAATTGTGATTAAATACATACATTTGCTCTCTAAATTCTGGAGGGGAGTTCAGTTACTGACAAGCTGGAGCCGTTAGAAAACAAGACAGTAATTAAAGTTTCCACTGCACTCTTCCACTGTTTCCTATGATATGTTCTACAGCCATCAGAAATGACGTGGCATTTTTCAGACACAGTGTCTGCAGCTGGACTCCTACCTATGTGAACCTGGGCTTGCTTTGGTTAGGGTAGGCTTTTGTTGTTGTTTGCAGGTTTGGGAAAAGAGGAAATTTGCCAAGGCGTATTTAAGACCAGGGCAAGCAAGAAAGGCTGCGGGAGCCTATGTGAAAAGTGAATGCATTTTGTGCCAAGAAAAGTTTAATATTGGTGAAGAATGTGCTGTTTCTCGTATTGAAATGGGGACAGCTGTCACAGAACTGCCGAAGTATGTCCTGCAAGGGTACATTATTTACCATGTAGCAGAGTTCTATCTACAGTACTGTGCTGTACCGGGGACCAAGGGAATCCAGGAGCAATGCTGCCCCACTGCAGGTTAGCGCTTAAGTCCCTTCGCTGTACTCTGGCAGACTTGACCTTGTCTCTGAAGTTTGAAAGAAAATATTGGAGGCACAGAGGTTTTGATTGTCTGTATGACTGTTTTATCCTTGTCAGTGATGTAACAGATTAACCCTCTGTACGCAGAGGAATTCAGCAGAGAAATAAACCTTTTACTTGGAACACATGGTCCATTAGGATCACTTGAAAGACAGTGATGGAAATAACTGAAAAGCCAATTACTTCTCTTAAGTGCCTTCTGGAGAGATGGCTGAGGACTGAAAATCAGCACCAAATGCTTCAGCTTGGAGAAAGATTCAGAAGGAGTTACACGAGTGATTGCTGTGTGATGATGTCAAAAGGATTTTGTCAGTCTTTTACTGATTTACATCTGCGATATCAATTTTAATCTTGCTTTGCATTTTGTCATTTGTTTGCTTACGAAAGTTTTTTTCATGTTGATTGATAGCTATAGAGATATATTAATTTCAAATTAAATACTGCCCTTATAATAACTGCAGTAATTTTTGGTAACCATAAGGTTACAAAGAATTATTATATATTCAGTTATACAAATATTTATTGGGATTTTAAAATTTCACAGTTCAATTATGTTGAAAAGTGAGAAATTGAACATCTACTTTTCGGAGTATTTGTGTTTTATTTGGTGAGTATTTGTCTACGTACATTTGGGTGAATGTTGGAGAACAGTTAAAATACTCTGAAAGTAATGTTTTAAAATAATTGTAAGAACTTAAGAAAAATGTCTTAAATATGATACAGAAAGAAAAAAGTAAATTTATCAAAATGAATTATGCACATAAAACTAGTAGGCATATTAAAAAAAATAACATCTGTAGTTAGCTGGCAAATATTACTGACTGCCTGTGGTCACCATGCTCTTCAGATTTTTTTTGAATGATGACATTTTTTTGTTTGCCATATTTTTAGTCAAATGTGAAGTGGGGCAGTCCTTTTTCAGTGTTATCATTCTCTGGTGAGCTGGTTCCAATGAAGCAACATATACACTGTGCTGTAGAGTGTACATACATACACACAAAGGCAAAAAATTTCTGCCTGGAGAGGTTGTGTTCATGTACTTGACCAACAGGTATAAAAGATAGAAATTGCAGAGCACATCATCCTCACACCTGCCTTTGTGTGGTGTTCCTCCCTTACAACCAAAAGACAGTTTCAGTCTGTGTGGGCTCATTGATAAGGCTGGGATTTATTCCTGTGATGGTAGCACTCTTACCCATGTCTCACGGGTGAATTCTATTTCTTCTCTGAAAGGCTTATTAAGGAACTGGTTGAGTCAGTATCTTTGGAGGTATTTAAAAGATGTGTAGGTGTGATGCTTAGGGACGTGTTTTTAGAGGTGGGCTTGACAGTGTTAACTTTATGGTTGGACTCGATGATCTCAAGGTTTTTTTCCAACCTAAATGATTCTGTGTTTCTCTGCCATTGTACAGAAGCTTTGCTTTAGACTCAACTCAAGAGAGGCATGGGCTCAGTACCGAGATGCCTAGAAGAGTCCTAAGTCTCTCTGACTGAGCTGTATGGAAAGAAACCTTATGTCCTCCCTACAGCTTGACCTGGAGGCTCTGTGGTATGGGCTGCCTATAACACAATCCCAGCTCTCCTCTTTGATGAGGAAGGCAGACAAAGTCTCCTGGATTCTTTGGCAGTGAAGAAGACAACGTGAAGATATGATCCAACCTGTGTATCAAGCGGTGGATAAGAACACATGCTGTCTCCAGCGCAAAAGGACATCACACACTGAGCACCTCCAGCGACTTCACATCATATCTCTAAAACATTTCTGCATCTTTATGTTCTTATCAAGTCAAGTTTAGCCCTTCAAAAATCTATCATTTCAAGTTCTCGGTTACAGTTCTGATTTACTTTAAGGCTTGAAAAATAAATACCACATCTCCACAGCGGTTCTCCTTGAGCTATGGAATTTTTTTGTGCTTGATATGATGGTGTGATGATACTTAACTATTCCTACCATGGCACTCTGTATCCCTGCAGCAGCTGGCCTTGTACAGTTCTCTGAATGGAGAATAGCAGGCTGAAGATAAGGCAAAGTGAATGTTTGCTACACCTATGTCTTTACAATTTTATTTTCCATTTCAACCTTTCTACACTTAATGCTTAAGGTTTCTTTAAAAATTGAACTTCATAATAGCAATCTTCTCGTAATTTGTTCTAATCTATGAAATTAATTTAATCTCATCTACAAACATATAGCGGAGATTTTCTGTATTTATCTGTAGCCCAATACAATTTAAACTGGAAGTAGTGAACATCATCATTTTCATAAGTCATTCTAACTGAACTTCTTGCCCCTCAATCAACTTCAGTATCATGAATCTTGTCTTTAAACTTGAGATAGATGTTTCAGTCTTTACCCTTTTACAGAGAGAAAGGAAGGTTTCCATAATGAGGAATTCAGATTCAGTACCTTGTGCAGTGTTATATTGCTTTAATTGTGTGAAGTTTGACTAGAATTCTTAATGACATGCAGTGAATAAAAATAAAACTCTTTTTCAAAACTCATTACCAGAACCTCATGCCACCTCTCTCTCAAGATGGACAGGTTACAGCTAGCTCAGCTATGTCTATTCATAACATATAAATGGATTTATTGACATCTCGGTATTTGTTAATGGATATTTTAATAATGCAGAGTGCTGATTCATTTTTGTGCCAGTTCAGTGTTCTTTCATAGGAATTGTCTGATGACTGGTTTTTTTTTTACCTTCCTTCTTCCCTTCCCTTCCCTTCCCTTCCCT
>NW_010415231.1:0-343 GCF_000710305.1 Buceros rhinoceros silvestris
GCCAACGCTTCATACACAGGCACCAAAAAAAGGCCGTACTTCAGAGAAAGATACCATTATAGAAAAGATAAAAGTGAGAACTCCAAAACCCACACGTGGCTATCGATGAGTCAGGGACTCTAGCTATAGCACAGAAATGTTTCAGAAGTAGAAACTGGAACAAAGACACCCAAAAGAGCTGCAATCAGATGACTTAAGCTAAGCAAAGGATTTAAATTTAAAAACAATATGGCAAGGATTCCCTTTTTGTAAGTATGGACAATTATAACTCAAGTCAATATTAAAAAGATGAAGCCATTCAGTATAGTAGTTCAAATGTAACTGGCTTATGTTACAATAAATA
>NW_010415231.1:479-14852 GCF_000710305.1 Buceros rhinoceros silvestris
AAAAGTTGTATCTCACCACTAGACAACAGCAGCAGATGCTTAGGATTATTAATTTACCAATTTGTTCATATTATGTATTAGTATTAAATTATAATATTTTATTAGTTAAAGAGTTAAGATTTTCAAAGCTCCTCAAATGCATTATTACACAGAAGGAACTTCTGAAGTACTTACCCTCCTCAGCACTTCAGCCAACATTTCTAAATTCTCCTGTAGTGTTTTGTAGATTCGGTTTGTATTTCTACAAAGAGAACAGACTCGTGGAGACCTATTGCTACCCCTACTCACAGCAATCATCCACACGTCCAAGAGGCCACAGCAACATTCATAGCAAACTTGAGACACTCATCAAGTTCCGCTGCGGTATTCGACTTACAAGATCGACCTTTTTCCCACCTGCAGTTTTCAAGATGTACCCACTGACGGGCATTCTGTGGATAATTCAGTCATTTGACTGAATATAACACTGTTTCTCAATGTGAATCCTGTTCTGAGCCCTGAGCCAACCAGAATCACGTTCAACAAAATAAGCTCTTGCTGTTGTCCAGTGGTGAGGAGTCTGGTAAGGGTTTATGTATAACCACTGGTTATCTGCAAAATTCTTTCTCAGTTGACCCCAATTCTTCTCTCCCTTCTCAGGATTAGAACATAAAAATCCATGAAAAACAGTGATACACCAATTAGAAGGGATTAACCATCTATTACTACTTGTATTATAATCGCTTTTTTACTTATTTGTTTAACCCAGTTAACATAAGTACAGACATGTCACGATGGACTGTACAGAACAAATGAACAATCTGCCCTTATCTTTTAAACCTGCATACAGTCTTGCACTTTATTTTCTTTTAGTAAATGCTGACAGATCTGATTGATTGATTACCCTGTTTTCACTTAAATTCTGTTGTCAGAACTTTCTCTCTCACCCTTTCTCAGTCTATCCTGTTGTTACTGTTCTGTTCTTCCGAAGTTTGCTTCCTTCCAGTTTACGCATTTCCTGCATGTTCGTTCCTTTGGTATTGCCTCCGCTGTCACCGGTGCAAGCACTCACTGCCAGCAGACCAATGCCCACTGAGCTGCCAGACAACTGCTGCTTTGGAAGAACTTCCACCCAGTTTTACTGGTGAGCACGATGCTGTATGGTATGGGCCATCCCTTTGTCAGTCGGGGGCAGCTGTCCTGGCTGTGTCCCCTGCCCATTTCTTGCCCACCGCCAGCCTACTCGTTGTGGTGGCAGAGTGAGAAACTGTTCAGCAACAGCTAAAACATTATATAGTCATAAATCTAAACCACAGCACCACACAGGCTACTATAAAGAAAATTAACCTCATCCCAGCCAAACCCAGTGCAGGTCTTTAAGAAGCATTAAATTCACCTTAACTTAAAATAAAAAATTCTCCCAAATTTAATCTGTGGGTGACAGTTTTGCATGTGTTTGTAAACACATATAAACAGATACGGATCAAATTAAATTTATACATACACATACATTCTTGAAGAAAGAAACAACCTAGATTCAACAGTAAAGTCTTGGGACAACTCATCTTGAAATAAACAGGAGAGCTAACCACGTTTTTACAACCTCTAACAGGAATCATTCATTTGCATAACTATTTTATAATTCAGTTCACTTCAGTAAATGTCATTAGAACTCAAAGTACATCTAAAATGGATGCAATCACAGGTCAGAACAGCTTCATTTCATTGTTTGCTAGAGTGGATGTTTTGCAGAATAAGGAGAATAAACACTAGTCAGGACTTGTTAGTCACGCTGCCAAGGGCAATGTTTTTCTTTGGAACGACGACCTATGTTGCAAGAAGCACTGACCTTCTCAGTTGCCTTCAAGATTGGCTTTTGGTGCAAGCATGTTAAGGCAGAGCTGGTTCCTTGTCCTCTTGCAAGGTGAAGGTGAGGTCTATTACCAATAGACTCTTCTAAAAGTGATACAGCATCTTAAGATGCGGAGAGGAAAGAAGACTTCTCATAAATGAAGACTGTAATGTATTTTTATGAAGAAGATGGTGGAATTTAGTCTACAAATATTCGATGCATGGCTTACTGTTTCAGCACAGTTTTTCACTTCCAAGTTCAGTTTTATAGGGAACAATTACATGTTTAACTTGAACTGGGACCCAAATATCCAAGAAAGCACAGAAAAAATTTCAGTGAAGCCTGAAAGTATCGATTTACTTATTAACATTTTGTCTACAGGTTTTTCACTGATCTATTAGATTCTCATATTATTTAAAAAGAAATCATTGCTCTGCTCTACTGTTGCAGGTTGCAAAATTTACTTTTCTTTATTTTCACTGATGTTGCTTTATTTGTTACGAGTATTTATTTAACGCTTCCTTTATGCATATGGATTACACTGCACAAATAAAACACTGCAGACTTAAAGGATGACAAATGAGCAGCACAGAATATGGAAAAGTTAGCAGCTGCTGCTGGGAAGTTAGTAAAGAAGCCAAAATGTTTCAGATAGATACCTTCACATGGAAAAATGAGGATAGAACTGAAAAACAGCAACAGACCATGAATTTAGAGCAAAGGAGTGGGAAACACCTACGCGAACAAATGGGACAATGACTCAGTGCTTACAAGAGCTGCACCAACAGCAAACTTCTGGTGAAATGCAATATAAACCGCTTTTATGTAAGCTGCCGCCCCAGTACATGTGCATATGCCTTTGTTAGGAAGCTTATAACTTCCTGAGAAACATTCACTTACAAAGCACATTACTATGCTGTGAGTAATAATTCTTAGTAAAAACTGAAGTTCTGCTACATGTCGCCAAGACAATCTCTGTATTTGCTTCTGTATTTACATGGATCTGATACATCAAAGAGTAACTTCATGATGTGCCAAGGGATGTCTCAGACCATCCTCAAAATATACAAAATAGCCATGATACGCAGCTCAATTCTTTAATTCCAAAAAGAGTATGTATGTTGATATCTTCAGCTAAGATCGTAACTGCCCAGTCAACACAAGACGAAGTTTAAAGCAAACATCACGTTTTCCTAACGTTAGCTTAACTAACCCTCTCAAAACCATGTAGATTTAACGATGTATGCACGCAGGAGAAGTGGGTGAACGTTGGCCTCTCACTTGGACAGCCCCCCTCTCCCCCCGTTAAGGCTTGGTGACACCATTTCCTGCATGAACCTCAAGAGGACTTTCAAGCGGAGCCTTTAATGCCAGAGATCCTGCTTACCCAGTATCAGTCTAGTATCCAGTGGTCTTGCTGACGTTTCTGTGATAAATGCATTTGCTGCAAAATTATTTCGCTTCTTAAATAATCAGCAACTTTTAGTTCACAACAAAGTACAAAAGGATTTGCTGCTATTCTGTACTTGCACACAAAATAGTTACTCAAAATGTTATTGTGATAAAATCAAGGTAAGTACGATAATTATTCATTTATAAGACAGGCCAGGACTTGGCACTGAATAACTACTGCTGTGGAACTCAGAGCTCAGTTCCATACAACTGCATTCTGCACTGTGTAACGAGCTACCTGATAATGCTCATTACATGAAAAATAAGCTGGATTTAAATTTTTGAGATAATACTTACAGGTTCTGTTATAGCCACTGCACAGTTTTAATTAGGAAATTCCTTCTGTCAGTTTAAATTACAACCTTTTAGCAGGGAACAAACTTGTTTCGATCAGCAGCCTCCTTGTCAAGGAGAGCAAACCTCTAACAAAAACGTCTGCTTCTAGCTTATATAGTATGTAAAGGCATCACCTACAAAAAGATCTTAGAAGGTAGCTGACTTGACTTTTAGACTCGCACCAAAATATCTGCCACAGTCTCAGAGAATCACGTGGACTTAGTGTAGACCTACAGTTTTTAATGAGATGAATGTTTTTTCTATTCTGCTCGTCAGGCACTATTCTGTGACACAGGATGTTAAATTATGGCAGGAGTTTTCCAGATGATGCCACATAGGCAGTATCTGACATTGACAGGGACATTTTCAAAATTTATACTACCTATTTTTCATGCAGATTCACAAAGCAGACTTCCTCTCATGTCTGGTACATTTTCTGTGTCAGCATTTTGCTGCAGATAAATAAGGTCCAAAGCTTTTGGTCCACTATAATGACATTTTAACACAACATTAAAGCTTTAAGAAGGAAATCAGCTGTCTCACAGACAACTGTAATTGTTTTGGAAGTCAGCAAATTTTTTCCTTTTAATTGGAAGTTGCTGAACTACATCCAGGATCTAGTTATGAACCTAGATGCTCAACTGTGAGTTATTTCCAGTTTCATTTACAGAAAATAAACTACAAGTTTAACAGCTAGAATTTACCTTAGCATGAAACACTACAAAATATTTTTCTTCTCTAGTTACTGCATTTACCAAAGATGTCAAAAAACTGGTGGTAAATAAGCACAGCTCCCGTGTTTTGCAGATGGGCTCACAGTGATGACTTCTGAAAGGGACTTTTTGCCCTTTTAAAGAACTAATTAGTAATCTTCGCAAAATGCAGGGTATTTTAAGGCAGAATAAAGCCAACCTGTATTTGGGCAGGTAAGATTAAAAAAACCCCCAAAACTGTTCACTTAGGAGAAGTAAAAATGAGCAGAGTGGTTAGAAGAATGGCCAAAAACGTCCTCTCTAATTGCATTTAGCATGATTTTGAACAACCTGAAAAATTTAAACTGCCCTAGTTATCATAGGCAACAATCCACTACTACCACAAAGTGTTCCGAACACTCAGAAAAGGAGCACTTGGAAAAATGAAAAGCAGCTCAGTGATGCCGCTGGTAAAACAAAAAGGTCATCAGTAAATGTTTTCTCAATCATTCCTGTATTTCAGGGAGGACGGAACTCGCAGCATTCCTCCATTTGGACAGACAATGCAGACAACTAAGCATGACTTCACTGAGTCACTCTGAAGAGGAATGAAACTAGTTTCAAAGGAAACGCTGCTGCTGCTGTTTGCCCGGTTCACCGGAGGTCAAATTCACATACTTGTCTGAACAAGATGGAAAGCCCAGTTAGAGTAGTGGTCGGCCAGGCTTTTGTAGGCACCGTTTTGGGGAAATTATTTTCCTTGCTTGTGTTTAGAAACTTGGGTTCTAATTCCACTCACACCATTGGCATTCTGACGTCTAAGAAAAGTCAAGGTATGCTTAAAAAATCGTGACTCCAAAAATTACATAGGGTACCGGAAATATTATGGTTCGGGCTGAGAATATGCAAACCATTATAATAATAAAACAGGAAAAATACAAAAATTACTCCAAAGGAAACAAAAGCTGGTCCTTCTTCAAAGGAAATAAAAGCCAGAATTCAGATGTTTCCAATTTTAATAGGGCAAAAGCTTTGCTTCCTTGTTAACACGACAGTAAGTAACCTCTAAAATCCATCTGACCAAAGAACTACATGGGAGTGCATCCTGCATTTTAAGTGACTAAAGTACGGGGTAATTTTGAATTTTCAAGGCTTTGTACCCTGAGTTTTTCTTCTAAAAACCACTGCATGCACATTATATTCTTCTCTGACCATTTTAAAGAAATGAGAGTTATGAAATCAAGCTTCTTAGTTTAGAAGTTACTGTGTACCAGTCTGTCGATCTCCAATTTTCATCCAGTTTTGAAGAGGAAGAGATCTTGAGGACCTATCAGGCTAATTTAATCTCTAATTTACACTCTACTGGATCTAACTGCCAGAGTTTCCAAAGCTTAGAAATCAAATAAAGCACAAGGCAAACATGTATCTTTGCCTCTGCTGAGGGAAAGCCTGTTTAAAACTTGGCCTCAAGCACCAGCTAGCTGGCTAACCAGGGGGAGGGAGGGAGGGAGTGTGCGTGCCAGCTTGCAGCTACCCACAGTTTGAACATTGCTTGCCAGCAGAACACAAGACACGCGAGGCAGCTGAGGTGGAGAAAGGCAATACCAGAAAAGGAAAGACACTACAAATCCACTGTCTGCTGGTCAAGTCATTTAGAGTTTAACTCGCTGAAAAGGAAAACCCGGATGAACATAGATGCCGTATCTGCTTATTTCATAAACTGAGCAGTGTGGATTCTTAACATCTCTGAATGGATATTAACACCCAAGTAGAAGCAAACACTTCTTCTACATATATATAGTATAGGGCTATAGTCCAGGGCTACACATTTAAAAGGTAAGTTTGTAGACTTTGTGTCAGACATAGCTTGCAAATAGCTAATTTCTCCTTGGGCTACAGTCTCCTCTACTCGCCCGTTTCCAGTAACACCACTGTCTTCTCTGAAGCAGCTGATGTCTGTCTGTATATAGGCTCACAGCGCCACTGGTGCTTGTATTACCCCGAAATGCCATGTAATCTGCATCTCTCTCTTGTGTGAGATGACTCTGTTGTTATGCCCTTTCAAAACTGAAAATATTCTTATATTCTCTGCTGAGAACAAGTATCAGTTAGTTACCTGGCAACTTGTATGAATTAAGACAAAAGTAAAGTTTGTATCATACTTTGCCTTAAGGCAATCACATATCTCCTTTGTATCCTCATTTATGACAGCAGTTGCTCAGAAGGAACATTAGATGAATGTCCCGATAGCTTTTTGCAGCTTATTTTAGAAAGCTGGAGACTCGCTCCACAACTAATTTCATGGTGACTGTTGTGAAGAGCTATAAATAGAGGTTTTCATAATCCAAAGGTAAAATTCTCTAAATTGAGCTGCTGTATCTTGAAAGGGAAAATTAAAAGTAATACATTCCATTTACTTTTTGTCATTACAAAATTAGCACTCATCAACAAGATGCAAAATTTTTACTTCAGTGCTAACTTCACAAAGAGGATCAAAAGTTCCCTTCAGAACATTCTTTCTCGTTTTTCTGGGAGCACATCACTAGTGCGGATGGTTTGCTCTGCATGGTTTTTCACCACAGGTCTACTACCATGTACCAAACAGTAACTAGAACTGCAACAGCTTCCAGAGGAGGAACAAAACTGCACTTACTTTAGCTTACTGATCCTGGCTTCTGTAGCTTCAGTAACACTTTTTGTTTCTTCTTTCCACCGATTAGTTGCTTTTTGCTGAGCTATCAAGAGACGTCGAAGTTCAGCAGTAGACTTCTGATTGGTGTCTTCCATCTCCTGAAGTCGAGCTTCATACCCGTGTTCTTTCGCAGCATGCTCATGCTCCATTGTGCTTATCTAGAAAAAATACGAACTGGGTACAGTCAACTCTCTAGCTTTTTACTTTTTTTTGGTACAACACTTGAATTAAATTTATAAACTTTTGTTGAAAGTGTGTAACATACAATAATTAAACTTGTAATTATATGCTCAAAGAGATACATGTTCCCAAAGCCAATTTAAGTAAATAGTACAACTGACAATAACGGCTAATGAGCTGTGTATGCTTATTTTTGTAACTAATCTTTATCCTTCTCCCCTGTGTTTTCTCCACAAAAACGCATCCTTTCTTTTTCATCCAGATAAAATGCGTTAGGAATTTCTTAACTGCATCTAAACCCCTTTGTACACCAGAGGAAAATGAAAGCAAGCAATAAATCTTAGCTGTGACTATAATGGAAGCCTGTCTGATTAAAAGTGAGACACAGATGTGGTATCTGCTTCATAACCACTACCTATCAGTTACAAGACTCTGGCTCTCTGCTTTTAAACCGGGAGTGACCAAAGGGTTCTGGAGTTGGAACCTGATTTCCTGTTTAATTTGCCTGCCTCCTTTATCTCGCAGTGCAAAGTGGAAACCAGATTTCAAATGGTCCCTATTGATAACTTGTAACACTGCTTACTGATGTCTTCCCCCTTGCTGCAGATTCTTAGATCCCTTTTCAGTATCTTTACACTCCTGGAGTTCAGAGCAGAGAGGAAAGTACTAGCTTTATACGTTCATCAAGGACCAAAGCTGTTCCTCCCTCCAGAAGCCAAAGGTACCGCAAGTCTGCTGAGGTTACTATTAATTCATGACCCCACTGCAGTTGTTCAGGTGCATTTAATAGAACGTGTTCAGAAAGAGCAACCATCTTTATTATCTTGTGTGCAACTATTCATATAGAAAAATGTTCTCCGTCCAGAAAATACAGAACCAGAGTTTGAAAACCACACTATTAAATTATTTATTAGTTATGCACTGCTCTGACAACACGGTGAACACACAAGTAGAGGAACACTCTGGACTGAAAGTCATACGGCGATTCCTAACACATTACAGAGAGTAGATAAATGAAGATCTGGAATTGGAGTAAGTGAAATCACTTGACGGAAAAGATGTTATTATTTCTTCTATTCATTCTATAAAAAGCAAAGAACATTTGGGATCTTCTTACCAAGCAGGATTTAATACATATTAAAATACAATCTAATTAGCAGAGATGGAGTAACCCAGTGGATTCTGAGGGCACACAATGCTACAACAAAATTACTTTTAAGAAGCCAGGAAGCATCACTGAAACTTTCATCCTTAATTTAAAGTTTCAACGATTTTCTCTTAGAACTGATGCCTTATTAAGCAAATATCAGTCTTACGTTAAAACAAAAGTATCATATAAAACATACCTTTATTTTAGCTTTTTGTTGGGCCTCTGTGGCCAATTTTCTCAAACCCTCCATTTCTTTTTGCAACTGTTCACTCTCTTGCTGAA
Organism: Buceros rhinoceros silvestris; assembly: GCF_000710305.1. Taxonomy (NCBI): domain Eukaryota; kingdom Metazoa; phylum Chordata; class Aves; order Bucerotiformes; family Bucerotidae; genus Buceros; species Buceros rhinoceros. The sequence continues at coordinate 9,095 of NW_010415231.1, forward strand.
GTTTCAGCCTTTGTTCACTAACAAAGGCACTCTTTTCTCTTTCTGAATCCAGAATGCTTTGCAATTTACAGATAACTTCCTGGCAACGAGATTTCTCTTCCTCAGAGCTGAAAGAGAAGAGAAGTCTTGCTGGAACCCAAGAGCTGAAAAACTACCATATCAGAGGGGGTGTGTGTGTGGAAAAAATAAGGGACATATCTTTAGTCTAACCCAGTACAGCTGTTCCCCTGTTTCTTCCTGAAAGTTTCTATCATCAGCTTGACCTGATCAATGGGCTTGACAGCTAGAACTAGGCACAAGCCAGCAAGATGATAAACTTCATAAAACCAATCTAATATTGCAGCAGTAAAATGGTAACGTGAAACCGAACATTTTCATTTTTATAACGTCCACATTCCTGACTGGGGATTGCTCCGGTGAAGTGACAGGATCTGTGATCATCAGAGTACAGAAATGACTGAAGCTTTTAGAGAATACTACGCTTTTCAAGCTGAAAACAACCACCTGGTCTAAAACTGTGTACTTCATCGTACTTTTTACCACTGTATTTCTGGAACTGCGAAAATGTCGATTAGCACTGAACGCAGACCTGAAACTCAGTAAGCAATGTAGACACAGTGTTCTGCATGTACTAGGAGAGATACCACACCAGAGATGAATTTATAAAGTAATAAATTCTGCCTGCATATCTCACAGAGTAACTTTTCCTACAAACAGTATTTAAAAACACAGTAAGATTCCAAATAATATACTCCTATTTCATTTTTTTAACGAACAACTTCTGTAAAGAAAATCTTCCATTCTATAGCATGTTATCCCCTTTAATTCTTATATAGTGGCTCATAATTGTCCTTGCTTCAGAATTATGTTATCTTGATACTATTCCTGCTACTGGTTAAAAGGATGTAACAAAACCCTAACATATAATCAACAATTTCAATAGTCAGAAATAATTTCTCTTGTCTTCCATTCTCTTTCCTGTAACATCCGCTACTTACTTCATTTCCAGTTGTTTCAGTTTATTTCGTGTTGTCTGTAGACTTAGCTGAAGGTCACCTTTTGCAGCTTCTGCAAGTAAATATTTCTGATGCAGTTGCTCTAGTTTTCTATTGTCAGATTCATGTCCTCGGTCTTCTCTGTACATCTGAAGAATAAACTTACAGGTAGGATCATCTGTACGTTACACTGGGAAATGGCAGCACAGCGGTGACAAGGAGGCTACTCATTCCTCATTGTGTCCTATTTTCCAGTGATTTAAAGCAAAACTGAATTTCCGTCATTGTTGCTGCTACTTGGAAAAAAAGTTTTTAAAGATCTGGCATTCACTGAGTTTTCTGTCTACTGAGCTGAAGTTTAACTGGCATATGTACCAACAGTCTTTTGGATTGTGCCAAACATCTCCTACTTTTACACTTTTTCAACTCATCTTCAGTTCAGTATTACAGCTTTAAAACCATTTCCTAGCACCTAACCTGAAAGAATATAAAATTACATGAAAATATACTATTAAGAAAGCCTACTCAGAAAATAAAATAAGAAAATTTAGGGGAAAAAAAAAAACCATGAGAAATGGGAAAAATCAATATATCTTTTCATTCTGAAGAGAAACCTTAAATGTAATGTAAAAATGCAATTGCCTCACCTTTTCAAGTTCTTTTTCCACTGCTCTCTTTTCTCTAATGGCTCGTTCAATTTGACCCTGTTTTTCTCCACATTCCTATTTTAAAAAGTAATTTTAAAGTAAATCTAATAAAAATAACTAAAAAAAAATTCCAAGTGCCAAAGCCCAAACCCAGTCATTACAAATGTCATTCTTGCCACTGCCATGTATGCATTAGACTCTATTTACCTGCATATTATTTTCTCTATAAAATCAGACTCACTCACTACACAGACTAAAACATGTAAAATGGAACTTTTTAAAAATAAATATAATCCATAAATAGGTGCATAAGGACCAAGCTGTTTTGGTCTCCCACATCGTTTGTTACAAGTTCCCGGTTCAGTCATTGTCAGGTAACATGAAAGACACTGTATGTTGCAGAGTGCTACACAGTAATAAAGCACAGCCCTAGACAATTACCCATTAATCGTATTTTAGTTGACTTTTACCTGACTTCGGTATTTTACTTGATCAACAAAAACTACAAGTCTCAAATGCTTTGCTATGAAAAACACTTCCATCAGTCAACACCGTACCATCTGAAGAGCTGAAAGTTCTTCTGTCAGTCGAGAAATCTGCATGTTGTATTGCTTCTTCACAGAGTCCACCTGGGATCAAAACCAAAGAAAAACTAAAAGAGTAATCCCATGAAGCATTTTTCCATCCTGTTTACGCAGTGTGTATGTGGTGCATGTATATAAATATGAACATATCTAGGACTGCAATGAGTGACAAATCTTACTACATAAAGGCTAGAAGAATGTTTATTATCAATCTATACTACTGTAAATGGGAGTTTGACAAAAAAAAGGCAGAAGGGAAGACATCACAACAAGGCCTTACAAAAAGAACAATGAGACTATCAGGAAAGCTGCTGTGCATTAAGTGCATATTTGTGCGTATTTGCAATTTGTGTAATTGATATTTTTAGATCACAGAAGAGGTATTTATTTGTTACTACCTGGAGAAACATGACAACTTGTAGTTTAAAATTTTATTTTTTATGCTTTTGATAGGTTCACTTTTACCGAGATAATTTCAAAATAAGAAATAGGGCATTTCTAAATGTCTGAGTTCTGATGAGTAAATCCTTGTCACCACTACGGTGGTTATCCTAGTAGCTCTTCAGCTCTTGCACCTTCTCCAAACCATGTATGACAAAGCTCACTCTGCTGATGTGCTACGGAATGGAATCTCTGAAATGGAAGTGCCATTCTTTACATGCTCACAGTGCAGCCTCCCCTACACTAGCATCTGGAACAGACATCAACACTTTCAGTTCTGGAGAGATTTAAGACTAGCATTTAGTTTAGAAGAATGTATGTCTCGATAACGAAGCGGAAGAGGAGTACTGTCAGCACGCTGCCTCGCTACCTCTATTATCAGAACACTTTAAGAAAAGTGCTCATGATGACCGTTCATCACCAAAAGCTTTTCACGCTGAGGAAAACAAAAAATCTTCCCATTCGTTCTTAACATCATGACTTACTGCCTTCCTAATTCTCGCAGCACTATCTTCTGCAAGTTGAGACATTTCATGTTTCAGTTTTTTGATCTCCTCTTCCTTTTGTTTCTCCCCAAAGAGTGCCTGGAAAAAAATATCAACTTGAAATACTACTGATAATGTTACAGTAGTGACACAGTATCTAGCACTGAGAGAAGAAACCACACATAGCTACTGTTCAAAATACCTTTTTTCCTTTTTACTTCGGAGAAGCGGAACTAAGACCCAACAAGAAAACAGTAACAGCGAGAACATTTTTCATTAAATGCACATTCTTGTAAATCAGAACCACGCAAGAAGTTAGTGTTAGTAGATGCCTTTGGGACTTACTGGGACTCTCAGATCTTGGCTGGGCATGGAATTACACAAAGACAAAAGAGTTAACTGATACGTGTACTATGTTGCATTTTTCTATCCCGTTCATTAGTTAGCTTCCCAGTTAGGAAAATTCAGGATGGTTTAGCCAGAGCACTAAATTAGCAAGTGTCTGCAAATAGCAGTTTATTCTTACTACAGCGTTAATCTAAACTATTACTTATAACAAGCCACTTACTTATTTGTAACTGTTCAGTTACTGTCTTAGAGACAATTTAAATCACAACAACTTTTACTGGGCTGCTTCCTTCTGTCAACTTCATCTGAGTTCATAGCAAGTAGCATCACATGTTAGGGACAGTATCATCACTTAGATCACCTTTATCCAGGCACTCACACTATTTGAAATGTACGCTGCATGACTAGTCTAAGTAATGTACAGTCATATCACAGTTCGCTATCCTACACATGATGGATTTTAGTACAGCAGACCTACAAAAAGCTTCGTTGTGTATGCATGCCTGTAAGAATAAATCATCAGGCACTTCACAACTGTAAGCGATGAAAGTATTCTAATATCTAAGAAATATTTTCATCCATCGCCTTACCTGACTTTTTTGCAGTTTAGCTTCTTCTAAGAGTTGTACAGTGTCTTGGACTTTTGCAACAGCACGATACTTCTCACTTTTAAGATGAGCATAGTCTGTCTGAAGCTCTCGGATTTGTTTCTCCAGGGCTGTTTTTTCTGTTCTCATCTGTCCAACATCTTGGACAGTAACACGTAATCTACAAGACAGTAATAATTTTACTCATTTAACAATAAAATGCTTAATTAAGATACTAACTCTTTCAAACTAAACTAATAGGAAGTATTTATTCATAGGCTGCCAAAACCACATTCCTGGTTTTCTGTTTGTTTTTGGACAGAGCCTTTAAGTTTAATATTTATCAAGTCACAGAAAGAAACAGAATTAAAGGAGTTAACTCAGCTATCTAATCTCAGAAGATCCTTAGAAGAATGTTGCTATCCTGAGATACATGACTGGAAATGTTCTATATTAAAACAGAATAGAACAGTCCCAGAAGGAATAAAGTTTTCCTCTGTGGAGGAAATGGAATAATTGGATGTGGGCAATGAAGTTGCAGCCATACCATTAGAACAAGAAAACCACCAGTAATTTTACAGCAGCTCAGAAATTCTTATTGTTTAATTATGATTGTCAGTATCGGCAGGCATGAGAAAGGGCTAGAGAGCCTCAGAGGTATCCTCAAAAGAATCTCAGAAAGTTCCACAAGTGCTGTTGGTTCAATACAGTGCTCATTTCTAATATCCATAGCGAGCACTTGGGCAACACTTGGGCTGCCTTTTCAAGCAGCCGCAACTTTTTACTTTCTGTGTGTAATAAAAGACACAAAGAAAGACAACCACTTAATTTTTGTGGAACCAAAAACCTGCAGAAAATAACACTCATACTCATTAATCCCTTAAGACGTTCTAGAATAAACTTAAGAGCCTCCACAACGCTTAGGCCAGTGAAATTCATCAAGTTAAGGTAGCCACACAAGTCTGTGCAAACTCCTTGAGGCAGTACTTGACCACAGAGCCACACGGTTGGTTCCCCAGTAATTATTTGGTTTCTAGAGTTACTGAAGAGCCTGCTAAGCTCACTCACAAGGCTGTGACCAAGAAGGGAAGAGGAACACTCACATGATTATTTCAAAAAGAAATTAATGAATTCTTCTTAGCTATCAGATCATTTGACTGATGTTAATAATTCAACAGCTGTTTGTAATACTTGGATCAAAATCATTCTGCTCAGATAAACGTCAGATCCTTGGAAAGTGAAGGGGAAAAAAAATCCACGCAAAAGCATCTGATTTATTCTTAGATCTCCCAGTAGACAGTGCTGGAATTAAAGTTCTATTCCTTAACAGGGATTCAAACTACTTTTGTAATTAGCATTTACTGTTAAGAAATGTGCTTGAACAGTTTTCTTAAGTATTTTTTTTTATATAAAGATGGCTGAACTAAGACCTGAAACCAAATCTTATTTAACATGGACAGAAAAAGCTTTATTCACCTTTATTCAGTTTGCATGAACATTTTCAAATTTCAGTGTGAATGTTTTTCATTAGAACTCCACCTAAAGCTAATGAGGGTTGAGTAACTAGAATTTATGTACTAGAAAGAAAAACACATGCCTCGTTTTCCCTCCATTACAGAAAATAAAATGAGGTGGTCTGTCTTATTTATTATTAAAATAATTATTATTTAT
>NW_010415232.1:0-402 GCF_000710305.1 Buceros rhinoceros silvestris
CAAGGAGACCTAAAGACAGAAAAGCACCGTTATGCTGGCGAGAAATCATCGCATCCAGGATCTTACGGATGCATGCGAGCTGCCCATGCAAACCCTGGCTCACTCATCTCACCTTCAGTCCTGTTGAGAGAGACGAGGCCAGTCCCTTATGCAGTAGGCAGCGCAAGTAGGCAGAAAAACAAGGGTATGCCTTCAAGGACGGACAAACGGCAGTAGAAGAGCAGGAGGAAGCACACAGGGACATATACAAGAGGTTGGGGACAGGGAGCCAGAAAATAGAATGCCATGAACAGGATAGGGTGGGCAACCAGGACAACGGTGAGGAGAGAGAGAGGAGTACAGAAAAACTGAGAAAAGAAAAGAGGGATAGAAAGGGTGAAATAAAGAACAGCAGGGAGCCGG
>NW_010415233.1:0-3054 GCF_000710305.1 Buceros rhinoceros silvestris
ACAGGTCTGTAGAAGCTGCCCTTTAACATGCAGAGCATTGCTGGAACGTGGGTGAGGTGAGTTTACAGGGTTGCATCTGTGGGTGTTGCCAGTTCGGTGGGTGGCTGGGTGTCCTGGGTGACCCCTGCAGCAGCTGCCACTCCACACTCAGGTGCTGGCTCTGGGCGTGACTGGAACCCTCTGAGCGGGACCTGTTACTGAGTTTACAGGGTTGCATCTGTGGGTGTTGCCAGTTCGGTGGGTGGCTGGGTGTCCTGGGTGACCCCTGCAGCAGCTGCCACTCCACACTCAGGTGCTGGCTCTGGGTGTGACTGGACCCCTCTGAGCTGGACCTGTTACCAGTAGTACCCTTTTATTTTTGCTAGTTAGTAGAATTACAGAATAGTTTGTGTTGGGAGGGACCTTTCAAGGTCATCTAGTCCAGCCACTGTAAAGTGAGCAGGGACATCTTCAACAGATCAAGTTGCTCAGCCTGAACCTTGAATGTTACCAGGGATGGAGAATCTACCAGGGGAACCTGTTCCGGTGTTCCGTCACCCTCATCATAAAAAATTTCCTCCTTATATGTAGTCTCGGTATCTACCCCCTTTTAGTTTACAACCGTTACCACTTGACCTGTCACGACAGGCCCGAATAGAATGTTTGTCTTAAAGTACTGAAAGGTTGCAATAAGGTCCCCCTGGAGCTTTCTCTTCTTCACACTGAATACCCAACTCTCAGTCTTTCTTCATAGCAGGTGTTCCATCCCTCTGATCGATTTTTGTCTGTCCTCTGGACCACACCAACAGGTCCGTGTTATTCCTGTGCTGAGGACTCCAGAGCCAGGACTCCAGGCGAGATCTCACCAGAGCGGAGAAGAGGGGCATAGTCACCTCTTTCAACCAGGTAGCCACACTTCTTTTGATGCAGCCCAGCATACAGTTAGCCTTCTGGGCTGCAAGTGCACGTTGCTGGCTAATGTCCATCCTTTCATCCCCCAGGACCCCCAAGTCCATCTCTGCAGGACTGCTCTCAATCACATCATCCCACAGCTTGTATTGATACCAAGGATTGCCCCAGCCCAGGTGCAGGACCTTGCACTTGCCCTTTTTGAACCTTATAAGGTTCACATGGGCTCACTTCTTCAACTTGTCCAGGGCCTCTGGATGGCATCCCATCCCTTAGGCGTGTCAACCACACCACTCACCTTGGTGGTGTCTGCAGACTTGCTGAGAGTGCATTTGATCCCACTGTCTATGTCATTGATGAAGATACTAAAAACTCTGGTCCCGGTGTAAGCCACTGAGGGACACCACTTGTCATTGATCTCCATCTGGGCATGTAGTTGGAAATGCTTCTTTGAGACATCAGATATGGGGCTAAATGTTCTCAAGAATTAACTAAAGAGCCTGGGACAGGTCTCCTGTCCCCTTCACCCTCTTCAGAAAAGAAGAGTTCTTCAACTTAGTGGTTTCCAGGTCCCTGGATTGCTTTGCCCTAGAGAATAGCTACTATAGCAGAGGGAAGGAAGCTGTCATTGGCTTGAAGGCCAAGCTGGATTTGGGTTTGATTTCTCCCCTGTCTCCCCCATGCGGGACACAAAGATCTCAGAACAAGTCCCAGGGTTGTCCACATTCATAAATATCTTACTGTCTTGAGCCAGTGGTTGGGAGTGAGCTCTGACAGTCAAGAGAAGCAAAGGAAGTTTGCCGTGACACCTCACTGAGCTTGAGTGGGGCTATCAAAGGCAGGCACCCCCCTGAGCATCCTAGGCTGTAGCTCCAAATTCAGTTGGTCGGGCTAGTTTTAAAGACTGATCTCTCCTCCAGCATCTGCATGTGCTTCAACCTTTTAATTAATTATCTGCTTTTCCTGTGGCACGGAAACAAAGAGGTGGGAGAAGTGCAGTGGCCACCGGGAGGGCTAAGAGGACAACGGCTCTCTCCGGCCCTGGCAGAGAGCCAGCTCCTCATGGCAAAGCCAGGTTATTTGGAGGAGTACAGGTCTTGCATTCCAGCAAAAAAATAATTCGTTAATGGCCAGAGAATAATCACTTTACTCTGAAAAGCCTCTCCAGCTGCATTGCACCAACTGTTCTTTTTCAGCCTCTGAATCCTTAATGACAGTAGCAGCTAATTTCTCTTTCTGTGTTTTTCTAGCTGCAATGTCCCATTTTCTCTGAGTTTATTGAGAAAATAATAGAAGTCATTACATAGCTACTTGTCACCTTTCAGAGAAGAAAACTTCTCCCTGGTTCAGTGGCCAAGTTAGTTACTTGGTGACTGACTCAGACAATAGCGACTTTTTGTAGCTCATCAGTTTATCATCTGTGCTTAGTGAATAAACTAATTAGCTAGAGGAGCGTTACTTAACTTACATAGTCCGTGAACGTGAGAAGATGGTGAATAAACCAGTCAGTCGCACGCAGGCAGTATAATAGCACATGTGCATTCTGCGCATGTAAGCAAAAGCCCCCAAATAGGGGGTCAGGAGTGGTGAAGTGAAAAATGTGTATTCACTGTGTTTATTTTTAAAAAATAATTTATTGTCTTTGAAAGCTTATGTGACAGTACTGCACAAAATAGTCCTTGGTTTAAAAAAATAATTAGGTGGTCTCTCTATATAATAATTAGGGTAAAGGAGATATTGAGGAGCATTGAACTAGATGATGCAGAAGGACAATGAGAATGGAAGACATGGAAGACTAAAATGTGAAATATTCTCGTGTGTGTATGGTATCCATCTTTGTGGTTCTTGGTGATGGATTGCTTGGTGTAGAGCTGGATCCACGCAAGGCCACTGCAAAGCAAACAGGAAGGGCAACACATTGTTTTTTAAACCAGGATTTTCCTAACCAAACTGTCAGACATCACTGTCTGAGTAATAGATGCCCTCGTCTCTGGCCTTGGTGATGGGGCTGGAGATGTGGCGGCAGCTCTCGGCTTGGAGGTCTGCCCCACAGAAAAATGCAGGAGGAGAACTGCTCACATGGCTGAGCCTTGCTCTCCAGGCAGTGGGATGCTGAGGGGATGCCAGAAGGAAGTAGGAACATGTGATACTTTCCACCACCCCTGC
>NW_010415234.1:0-355 GCF_000710305.1 Buceros rhinoceros silvestris
CGCCTCCCGCCGCGCTATATAGGGGAGTGAGAGGTGGCGAAGGGGGGTGCCCGGCGTGGCCACAGCACACGGGGCGCCAATGCCTCCTGCCAGGGAAGCGCACAAGTGACCGGCGCCTCTTCCCATGCCCGTCTCCTGAAGCGATCCCCCCGCCCGGCATGGATGAGGCTAAAAACACTAACTCCCCAGAGCGCTCCCCCGAGGGTGCAGGCGGTCCCGGCCCCGCCGAGGTGACCCTGAGCTACCAGCTGCTCACCTCTCTACTCCTGGGTACCCTCATCCTGTGCGCCGTGACCGGCAACGCCTGCGTGATCGCGGCCATCGTCCTGGAGCGCTCCCTGCAACCCGTGGCCAA
>NW_010415234.1:545-1003 GCF_000710305.1 Buceros rhinoceros silvestris
CCTCATGGTGTCCGTGCTGGTGCTGCCCATGGCGGCCCTCTACCAGGTGCTGAACAAGTGGACGCTGGGGCAAGTCACCTGCGACATCTTCATCTCGCTTGACGTGCTGTGCTGCACCTCTTCCATTCTGCACCTGTGCGCCATCGCCTTGGACAGGTACTGGGCCATCACAGACCCCATCGACTATGTCAACAAGCGGACTCCCCGACGCGCCGCCGTGCTTATCAGCCTGACCTGGCTCATCGGCTTCTTGATATCTATCCCGCCCATGCTAGGCTGGAGGACGCCCGAGGACCGCTCGGACCCTGACGCCTGCACTATCAGCAAGGACCACGGATACACCATCTACTCCACCTTCGGCGCCTTCTACATACCGCTTCTCCTCATGCTGGTGCTTTACGGCCGCATCTTTAAGGCGGCCCGCTTCAGAATCCGCAAGACCGTGACGAACGCGGCGC
>NW_010415234.1:1267-1675 GCF_000710305.1 Buceros rhinoceros silvestris
GCCCAGCGAGGCGGTTGGCTCCCCCCCGCCCCCATCCTTCGAGAATCGCAACGAGAAGAACACGGGGGCCAAGCGGAGAATGGCTCTGTCCCGGGAGAGGAAGCCCGTCAAGACGTTAGGCATCATTATGGGCACCTTCATCCTCTGCTGGCTGCCGTTCTTCATCGTGGCGCTGGTCCTGCCCTTTTGTGACAGTAAGTGTTACATGCCCGAGTGGCTGGGGGCAGTCATCAACTGGCTGGGCTACTCCAACTCACTTCTCAACCCCATCATCTATGCCTATTTCAACAAAGACTTCCAAAGTGCTTTTAAGAAAATTATCAAGTGCAAATTTTGCAGGCAGTGAAGCCCGCCGCTCTGGGACGGGACATCGGGGATCCTGCCACTCGCCCCATCCGCCCGCCCACC
>NW_010415235.1:0-680 GCF_000710305.1 Buceros rhinoceros silvestris
CCCGTACTGGGGCGGGAACTCTCATACCAGCACCTGTACTGGGATGAGGATCTGGTACCCAGACGGGTTGTGCCGTACTGGGATGGGACACCCCCATCCCAACAGCCGTACTGGGATGGGGACCCGTTACAGGAATGGGGTGCCCTGTTTCGTAATGAGTGACCCCATGACGGCACCTGTACTGGGATGAGGGCCCAGTACTGGGATGGAGATCCCCTACGGACACCCATGCTGGGATGGGAGCCCAGTACCGGGATTGGCTCCTGCACTGGGATGAGGGCATCCCACACGAGCACCCGTACTGGCACGGGGGTTAGGTCCTGGGAGGGGTCTGCAGTGTTGGCACCTGTACCAGGATGGAGAAACCCAGACTGGGATGGGGGTCCAGGACTGGAATTGGGGTCCCTGTGTTGGGAGGGGATTGGCACCCCGCTGGGGGTCCCATACTGGCACCCACACTGAGGGGGGAATGGGGGGTCCCACACTGGTGCCTGTACCTGGCAAGGGCTGGGGGAGACCCGTGGGACCCCTCGCCAGGAGGGTGTTTGACAGCCCCTTGCTGGGGGACCCAGGATATCCCAGTGGCACCCTGAGCCCTCCCTTTTCACCAGCACCCAGGGGAGACCCTGACCTCGTGGGGTGACCTCAACCCTGCTTCACCCGCAGGACCCCTGGCCTGG
>NW_010415235.1:813-1205 GCF_000710305.1 Buceros rhinoceros silvestris
GCGACCCCTGCCACGCCCCTCCTCCTGGTGCTCCAGGTACCCCAGCCCGATTGGGGTGTCCCTCAGAACCCATGTCCTGCCCTTCGCTCTCCATCCTCATCCTCATCCTCCTTCTGCCCAGCAGAGCACCCCTGCTCCTTTCCAACTCCCCACCTGGATGTCCCCCACGTTCTGTTCTCCACTGGGGGCACTGGGGAGAGGCAGAGCTGGGCTCTGGGGCTCTGTCCCTTGTTGGGGATGGGTTGGGGGACAAACCAGGGGTGTGACAAGTTGGGGGGGGCTGCTGCTGAGTGCTTATGAGGTGCAGGATTGGAGGGTGCTGGCGCGGTTTGGGGGGTGCGGCTGGGATGGTGGAGTGTGTGTGGCGAGGGACGGCAGGTGCCGCTGGCCGG
>NW_010415236.1:0-1794 GCF_000710305.1 Buceros rhinoceros silvestris
AAAGCAGCGTGAGGACGGAGCCATGCACACACACACACACCTCGCACAGCACGGTGCGTGCGTGGGCAGGGCGGCACGCTGCAAGTCCCCTCAGCTCCCCCCCGAGGTGCAGACCCGAGTGAAGGCACCCCCCTGCACACATGGGCACACTCACACGTGCACTCCACACATGGAGCCACACACGTGCTGTCTTGCACAACGCACCTACAGCAGCAGCCCGGCCCCATCTGGAGATGCAGACCCAAGGGAACATTGTGACGCTGTGACATTTCTGTGCACACCTCCGTGCACGTCCTCACACACACCTTACCGGTGAGTGCCACAGTGCCTCGCACAAGCACCTTCCGGAGTGCACCACAAAAACACCACAGGCAGATGCAGACTGAAAAGAAAGCGCTGCAAACCCCCCTCACACACATATGTGCACACACGCTGCACAGCTGGACACCCAACGCACACAAGAGTCTGCTCCCACACTCTCTTGCACAACCAGTTCACGAGAGGCAGCCCACCCACCTTTCCCACTCTAATGCAACCTACTGGTACATGGCAAACAAGCCCACCCTGCCCCTCCATCGCACCCCTCAGCTGTGGGGTCCCCCACGGCATGTGGAGTCACCCCATTTCCCATCGCAGGTAAAAACTGTGAGCTGTTGCATACACGGGGTGGTCTGCAGGGTGAAGAGGACAGATGTCCTCTTGTGCTATGCATGACTCCCAACAAGGCAGAAGCCGCAAGGGTGGCCAACCCACTGGGCCAGTGGGTTGCCAGCCCAGGGAGCCCACTCCAGCCTCGGCAGGGTGGAATTAGGGAGTGCCAGGATGAAATGTGCCAAGCGGGGACAGGAGCCGGGTGTGAGGCTTCAGTGTGCAAAAGGCTGGGACAGGCAGGCCTGGCTGGGCAGGTGCAGGCGTGTGCTGCTGTGGCATGCCAGCAACACGTGTGAGAAGGCAGAGCTGGCAGGCAGAGGGCTTCTCTGTGAGCTGAGTTATGGAAAATGACTCTTTCCAAGGAATTGCTAAAATTAAAGCGGCGGGGAGGCCAAACGAGCAGGAGCCAAAGGGGAGGGTGAGCAAGGACAGCCGAGCAGCCTCAGGGCAAGGAAGGGCAGGGTGGACAGGAGGCCAAGGAGAAGGCACCTTCAGAGGTCTCCAAACTCCCCCCAGTTCCTGCCCCTGCCACAGGCAATTGCAAACACCTTGTCAGGTAGGAGCATTTGGGGAAAATTCTAATAGGCATCTTGGTGGCACTGGCCCGGGGGTGTCATGGGGCAGAGGTCTACAGGGAACAGCCCTTCCCAGCCACATACCCTGCTTGGCTGGCAGCATTGCAGATAAATACCTCTGTTTCCCCATCTGGAAGAGACAAATGCCTATGGAGAAACAGCCTTCTCTCTGCCAGGAGCTAGGTGCCAGTGAGGGACAGAGACTCATGGTGACGGTGGCTTTTTTGAGAGCCCCAGCAGAGCCCTGCAACTCATTATAGGAGTCCTCTGCCCTGAACCCCACCCCAGGGGCTGTGGCAGGGCTGGGGTGCTGCTCCCTGGACATCAGCATATGGGTCGGCAGTAAGGGCTGTTTCAGCTTCCAGATACCCGAGTGTTCCCAGCACAAATCCCCGTGACTCAGGAAACAACACATGCAAGAAAAAAGAAAACTCTGCAGACAGGACTTGGGAGAAATACTCCCGTTGGCATGTTCCCACTTTCCCTGGCATTCCAGGACTTCTGGGCTGCTGAAAACAACAACAGCAAAACTCTCTTCCTGATCTTCCTGATCAAGGCGGGGCGGGGT
>NW_010415237.1:0-443 GCF_000710305.1 Buceros rhinoceros silvestris
TCTGTCTGCATGCCATTCTTAAAGAAACACCGTGCCTGCCAAAAGCTCCATAGCCAATGAGATGTACTGACATACGTGGGAGGCATACCCCAATCGTCTGTTTGATGTGTCCATCAAAAGCAAACCAACCCTTTTTATCTTAAACCAGGACACCGTACACTGCAAACCACAAAGTTCCTGATAGTTATCTTGTGTTCTCCTATAAATCGCTTTTCATTAAAATTTATCTTCTAAACCAGTGTTTTAATACATCAAAGGATGCACAATTCTCCATTCTATTTGCTTGTTCATTGTCATTGTATAAAAAAAGGGGCTTTATTGCCAATTGAATATCTCTTACAAAAAGTTTAAATAGCTTATGGTGATACAGCTATCCCGTGATATTGTCAGGTAAAAGGTGGCTAAGAGTTAGACAACATTACAGCTGTTACAACTCATTTTAT
>NW_010415237.1:609-7067 GCF_000710305.1 Buceros rhinoceros silvestris
CTACAATCTCAGTCTAGAAGACATTTAAAAGTATAAACATCCATCTACTTCTACCCTAGAAAAGATCCAGCTCATATTCCTTCTACTACAGCCTTGGGGTGAAATTCTAAGTCATTTGTTATTTTGTCTGAGTATGGCAGTCTGTGTTTAGTTAGCTACCACAAAAGCTGCCAGCAAATTCTGCATAGCATAGAAAGCAAGAAAAGATCCAGCTCATATTCCTTCTACTACAGCCTTGGGGTGAAATTCTAAGTCATTTGTTATTTTGTCTGAGTATGGCAGTCTGTGTTTAGTTAGCTACCACAAAAGCTGCCAGCAAATTCTGCATAGCATAGAAAGCAAGAAGAAAAAAAAAAAAAAAAGAAAAGATATCTGTAAAACAACTGTGAAAGAATTTGGGGAGAACAAGTATCAGATAAGAGGTAAGGTAGTTCCTAGGAAATCAGCCGGCCGAACTGTAATAGGGATCTTTTAACTCAAGGTCAACCAAAAAGATTGGGGGAAATTGAAAAAAACTAAACTCAAATCAAGACCACTAACTTGGTCTGCACACTGGTTCTGCTGCTCTTGATACAGAGGATAATGACAGAAAACTTCATGTAGCAGTGGGCAGCATTTTTATTCGTAGACTACACAATTATTACAATTCTGATCACAAGTCATTTGAGTAGCATGGCATTCATAAATAATAGCCTTTTTTATTAATTACTGATAACACCCTTAGATAAATACATTTATCTTTATTGTTCACAAAATATTTAATCAGTGATGCTCTTATGCAGGAATGGGAGTTAAAAGAAAATGCAGATAAGGCTTTGGAGGGTTATACCGAGTTTCTCTGGGCAATACCCATTTAGCTACGTAACACTGCTAGCTTCAGTGGTTGTTAGTATGAGTTTAAGGCTCACAGCATAAGAGAATTCTCATCTTGTATCACTGCACTTTTTCAGAACTTTGCATGAAATAGTAATTGAGAAGTAATAAAATTCGGCTATTAGGTTTAGGACACACTGAAACATAGATTTATAGTTTGATCCTCTGAGGGGTGGCTAAAAGTGTGGTAGGAATATTTAGATCTGGACTGATTGCTTTTCATATTTTTTCTGCCTTCTCACTGAAATAGTTATCAGAAAAATCAACAAAAGCCTGGATAGCTTGTTTCAGAAAAGACAGATTGGAAGGGAGAAACTATGGGAATACTCATCCTCTACTCTGTGCTTTCTCCATTATTTCTGGCTTATGATTCTATGCTTTGTGTACTTGTTACGACTCAGAGGATAGGTTGTTGACATCTTTAACACTGTGCTTATACATGTATATAGTTTCTTTCGATACCAGATGATTATCAATCCTTTACAGGGACTGTTACTTAATTTTATTTTTTTTCCACATGTGGTAAGGATTATTAAGACACAAGTGTAAATTGCTATAAAATTCATGTTAGAAGTCTTCAGAAAAACTACAGACTCTACTGAAAAGCTTTTTGCCCCTTCTGTACTGGGCTAGAGGGGGAACTACACTTAGTTTAATCTAAGTCATTCTCACTCAACAGCTCAACACCTGAGGATCAGAAGTTTGCAGATTTTGTGCATGGTGCCCTGAAAATAGTTCTCAATACTGCTTATTTATTTTAAAAGTAAAGAAAAAACCACAGGAAAGTGCTACAGAATTTTTGAGCCTGTAGATTGTGTTTGCAGCAAACAGATAATCCAGAAGCTTCTGTGAATAAAGAAGGAGAGTCACTAAAGTGTACTGCATGTTGAATGGATCTAGTAGGGATTCTGCAAATAGAATTTGTATTCCCACAAACATGAAAAGGACCAATTAAAGCCTTAATGTAAAATAAAAGTAAAGATTATGAAAAATTGTTACAAAATTAATGAGTAAGTTTCATAATTATTTCTCTTTTATTTTGTACACAAATTTCTTAAAAATCCACAGATTCTCGTCTGGACTAAAGACATCTGCTCTGTGACATGATTTCCAGTTAGTCCATTAGTCATACCTAGTTTTAGAAAGTCCATCTTCTCTGCACTGGGTTTCTATTGCTACTAGATACACCACTTTGAACAAAGTTTGATGCTGAAACTTAATAGTAAAAGCACTCCTCAGACAATGCAAGAATTTCCATTTTTTACTAAGATTTTGACTTTCCTTGACAACTCCATGATAACTGCTGCCCTCAAAATCAGGAGCGAACTGTCAAAAATAATAGTGAAATTAGACATGATAATAGCAATGATCAGACTTCCAGAATCCTTGTCAAAATTTACAAGCAAAGTCTGATGGCTGGAAGTTATTTGCTCATTTAGGAAATCCTACTCTAAAACAGAAAGAGATGATAATGTGTAGGGGTAAATCATACGTCGCAAATATTCAGGGCAGACGATGCGACAATAGTTTATGTGTACACAAGGCCTTTATTAAGATACAACTGCAGCAGCCTGCTGCAGCCCCTACACACTACAAATTCTAAGTGCTAACTGCTAATTAACTGCTAACTAACTGTACAGCTTCTTCCTTATCACATCTATTTATAGTTTCTGAGTTATCTTACGTACTCTGCTTAGATTGGTTTCAAGTTCAGTGTCCTGCCCAGAGATGACCTGGCTTTCCAATCACCCATTGACACAACCTCTCTGTCTCCTCGTAAACAACATGCCTCCTACTGCTGACTGACAGCAGGTTTAGCTGGGCTGCTTCCCGGACCAGCCGGGGGTCACGCCCACAGAGAATAATGAAACTACCTGACCTCCACCCTAGTGTTGTTCAGAAGGCTTATTAATAAGCATTTAAGGTATTATTAATAAGCGTTTCCCAAAGTGCTTCAATTCACACAGTAATAACTTTAAATGAAATACAGGAACTAAACGATGTTTGACATTTATAGTAAAAAGATTTGAGATTTCTTTCTTAATTTTTCCCACAAACAATTGCATATTCTTCATAAAATTACTGTATTTAAGAAAAATACTTTGACGAAATTTTGTCATTACTACATCACAATTCTGTGAAATGAGTAACAGTACAGCAAAATACCTTTTGATAATTATAAAAAAACCCACAACCTTTTTCTCAACAGCTTGGAGTGTTCTCATTTTAAATTTAAGTAGAGCAGGAGAATTTATTCTGAGAATAGAACAACTCGAGCTGGACAGACAGCATCATTGCTTTCCCATCCAAAGCCCAAGCTCTAGCCTCTCCCGGTAGGACAGTCGATATAATCAAGCTAGCAGACCTTATGCTGGGAAGCCTCTTTGAGCCTATAACACTTCCCCTCCTTCAAGTCCCTCTTGAAATTTCATCTCTCATTAACGCATGTATTAAATTACAGGCAGGTAATAGCCCACCGCCGCCCCGGCGCGGGGGGGGGGGGGGGGGGGGGGGTGTCACGCCCACAATAATTAAGAAAAAAACACACCTTCAACGTGTTAAAACATAACAGTGGTATTCATGAAATGAAAAAAATCAGGTATTTTCACTGATAAAATTGCATGAGAACCAGATGATAATCTGGAGTACACTTTGAGTTATTGCATGATTACATAATTCTGATCTTTCGTATGTGAAGTTTCTGCCACTGATTTTGCTAAATGTAAGCAGGTCAAATGATTTCACTGCCTTTTATCAGAATAGATTTTCTAACTCATCAGCTTTTTGCATTTCTCCTGATTTTATCTTTTGTGGAATTATATCACTAGACTTTTTTTTCAGCATTCAATATAAGGGGACTGCATGTAACATTATTTTACTGCTGTCTGTTAACTACTTCCTACATCTTCTTCATGGCCATGTCTGAAAGCAGTTCCTCCTTAGTATTGTTTTCAGTAACTTATTACTGGACATTCTGTTATTAATTCCAGATGAACTTGCTTTGGCCTGTTGAATTTTTTTTTCTTTTCATTTTCTTCTATCCTCAAAGTCATACAAATTTTCACCAGCAACAACATTATCTAAGCACACACTTCTCTTTTTCTGTCAAGAGCATGAATTAATCAATCTTGTCCCAACAGCAGTCTTTGGGAAAGTCTATACACATTGTACATTGTCTAATAAAGGTATTTACAGTATTTTAAAATATTTTCACTGTTTATTTTCAGCAAAAATTCTCTATCCTTGGTCTTTACTTTAGCCAAAACCTTTACCTTCTCTAGTAGTTCAGCAGCTTCATTACAGCTCATAATTTCCCATAGGACATTATATCATATACTTTATGCATAGTTATGTTTGGGCTATAATATTTGTTCCATCAATAACACATTTTATGTTGGCAAAGAAAGATAACAGGATGGTTTATCAAAACATAACTTTCATAAGCTCAATTGTACTTTTTACTTGAGTCTATTATTTTATTGTACGTTTGCTTTCCTCTAAATGAACTGTCTAATTCCTTACAAAATATTAGGGTATGACTTACGTATAGTCACCTGGATAACATCCTGTTTCCAACCTTTCATACAGGTGCAACATTTTCTATTCTCTAATCCTATGCTTGCATCCACAATCTCATTCTTTAGAAAATCCTACCCTACCTGCTAATTATGCCAAAATTTTAAAATGGATGATGACCCAATTATCTAATCTTGACTGCATTAGATATCTGAGTACTAAATCAAGTTCTATTCTGATAGGTTTCGGATCTTAATTTCTATTTTTCAGTTTACCTCTGCATTTCATATTGAAATAATTCCTCTTACTGAAAGCTGAGGCAAAGTATTAATTTAGTATGGGGGTCATATCTAGATTAGCTTTAATCTCATCCTTGGCTCTTCTTTTTTTTTTTTTTAATTTATTTTTTCTGGTTTTATTTATATTCCCAAAGTGCCTCTCTTAATTATTTTTATATCCTTTCAAGGTGTAACTCTTCACTTTCAGCTATTCTCAGTTTATCCTTAGACGTCTTGACATCTAAGAAATTATTTCATGGCTAATCAGTCCTTGTTCCCATTCCTTGCAGCTCTCTGGTTACTCCTAATATCCTTTTTCTTCATTCATCCAGCTAGATCTTAAGCTCTCCTTTGTACTTTTTTTTTTTCATTATTTCAAATGGAAGCATGTTCTTAGAATTTCCCTTCTTTAATCAGATTTGTGCCATTGGAATAGATGTAGTTTTTTTTTTTTTTCATTTATTTTAAACTTAATCTGTCAATGAACAGTTTTTGCAAGGTTATTTTCTTATTCCACTATTCTACAATGTCTTCAGGCTAGCTCTGTAACATGCTTCTTAGTTGTCTCAATAAGTATTTGTAAGCTATCACATTTTTAAGGTCTCATTATGATTAATAGCATTTGTTTTCCAACCTATATCTGTGAAATCAAAGTCTCTCACACTATTACAGCTTACAGAGCCATTTCTCAGTAATAAACTGTAATGATCCTCCCCATAGCCACACTCAGTGTTGGTTTCTAAATTTGTATGAATGCAAGAAAAGTAAAATTCCTTTTCTTTTTCTCTTTTTTGCTTTTGGTATCAGTAAATCCCAGTGACGCTTCATCTCCTTTGTCTTTATTCTTATCTTTTCTGGATGATTTAGTTATTCTCCTTGTATGACTGCTGTGTTTCTGTTAGGCCTTTTCCCAAACCCATTCCATATTTCTGCTTCCTCTATTTTGCATCCCAAATTGCTTGAATGTATATATGAAATATTTATTTCTTTTTGTTCCTCCATACTACCGATCAGATCAAGTTTCCTGCATAGAAAATACACAGCCATTTCTTTATAAATTACATAATTTCAACTATTAGTGTTAATATTTTCTTTCTCTGGACTGCCTATCCTAGAACCAGCAAAACTCCTTTCTCCTTTGCCATATCTTTTAAAATTGATTTTATTCTCTCTTTAATAAAACTTAATGTTCAGGTTTCATAAATTTCTCAATACATCTTCTCTCATTGTAAAGATTTTTCATTTGCTACAACTTCCATTCAAAAAAGGCTTTATCCGTATATCCTCAGAAATTCCCTTTTCCTTCCTCCAGATTTCATTTCTCTTTGTTCTCTTCAGCTACCCATCTCTTCTGCCTACCATACTCTTACTGGCTTTCCAACCCATATTTCTTACCCTGCAGTCCATTTATCCAGATCCTTCCCTCTCTTTCTCAAATGTATGGGAATGATTATGCTTTGCTGTAGACCTGTTCCAAGTTCACCCATCTAAAACACCTGAATTTTCTTTACTGACTCTTTGAATAAAACTCTGGTTCTTTGGCCTAAGTGTGGTAGCTTATGTCTTTTGGCAGTACTTCTGACTTTTCTCATGCCAATGTCCTTGTTGTAGGAACTGGCATTCCTACTGGCATTCCCTTCTTGTAGGAACTGGCACAGATCTGGGCTTTGGACTTCCTCCAAGGTGTTCAAGCAGGCACATGAGATATAAATTGTATAGGCCTGTCACCGGTTTAGCCGAGGTAAAACATCAAGATCCGATCACGATAATACCTTCCCTATCCCACCAGAG
>NW_010415238.1:0-861 GCF_000710305.1 Buceros rhinoceros silvestris
TATTTCCACAGTCAGGACAGCAAGCCCAAACTAGCCAATGGGATATTCTATACCACACTGATGTCATAAGGGGGTGCTAGCTAGACAGGGCAGTTTCAAATAATTTTGCAGCATGGCATGGTTTGGCTCAGCTCAGTGTGGCAGTTAGCAATGCATTGTATATCACTCGCTTTATTATTGTTATTACTATTGTTTTCTCTCTCTTTATGGTGTCCAAGTAACATCTCCAAATAATTTTGCAGCATGGCATGGTTTGGCTCAGCTCAGTGTGGCAGTTAGCAATGCATTGTATATCACTCGCTTTATTATTGTTATTACTATTGTTTTCTCTCTCTTTATGGTGTCCAAGTAAACTCTCCTTATCTTAACCCACATGGTTTTACTCCAGCCCCGCCTCGGGACAAGAGGGGGTAAGTGAGCAGCTGTGTGGTGCTTAGTTGCCAGCTGAGAGTTGCCAGGTCTGAACCACGACAGGTCCCCTGGGAGATAAGGGCTTAGGGTTAGGAGGGAACTGGGAAGGGATGCATAGAACAAAAAATCCTCCACTTCTGCACTTCTGCTCTGGTTTACAGGACAGGTCCCCTGTAGTTCCTCTAAAAAAGCAACCTCTTTCATTAGAATTTATTTCTCTATTGTTGCTATCAGGGCTATGTTTATTCTGCTGAGATAGTGAAGGAGATGCTATAAGGAAAAACATCTTCATCCAATTTATGTATTTCAGATGTTTTAATGTGAAAGTACCATAAAAAACACAAGCATTTTTACATCAATAAGCTTTCTTTTAAGAGCTAGTACTAATGATGTGTTGGTAGTTGCACTTTCACAAAGTCACAGACTCATTTGGTTGGAAGAGACCTTTAA
>NW_010415239.1:0-6888 GCF_000710305.1 Buceros rhinoceros silvestris
GTCTGCCCCCACCCCCCACCCCATGAAGGGCAGGTGCTGTGTCCCTGTGTCCTTCCCGTCTGGCCGTGGTGTGTGCGTGGCTCTGCGGGCTCACGGGTTACCTCGCTGTATGCCTTCGTGGACCTGCACAGTGAAGGCCGGCCAGTGTGGGTAGGAAGCGAAGGTTTTCTGGTAGTTACCGCATTACGGTTTGGGAAGCCAAGGTTGATGCACGCTGCTGAAAACCACCTGCTCATCCCTTCGGTTTGGTTCTTGTGGCTTGTAGGAAGTTTGGGGTCGGTGGACTTTGGTGGGGGGGGGCCGGGGAGAAATTCATCTTTCATGTAAATTTCTCAAGGCTTTTCCCATACAGTCTCTCTAAGATGCAAAACAAAAGGATGATAGTACTGCTGATAGTATCAAACACTTTGGGTTTGCTTGTCTTTGCAGCTGGCTTTTTTTCTCTGCTAAGAAAGGAGAACTGAATCCCATTCTCAGGCTTTTCTCTGCAACTGCAATGTAATCCTGTGTCTTCAGGACTGGAAGACTTTTCATAAAGCAGTGGAAGTGGGAACACTACATGTTTTGCTGTGGTTCCCTGCTTTTGGTATTCCAACTGCTGTTAAGCAACCCTGAAAATATCTCCTCCTCTGCATGACCAATGTTGTGCTGTTCCTAAACACTACTCAGAAAGGTTCTCATATTTTGTTAACCGCCAGCTCTGGATTCGCTACAACCTTTTTATCGAAAGGACAGTACAGCGAAGAGTTTTTCCCCTCTGTCAAGCAAGATGATTTCTGAAGGGAAACAAAAAATGTGATGCACAGGCCCTGACTGAATAAGCAGAGGCCAATACAGTGGCAGAATCTGCGGAAGGAAGTTGAAAAGGAGGCTGCTGGTGGCTGTGTCCTAACCAGTGCTAAACCACGCAGTATGTCACTTTTTCTTCAATGTCCTGCTGGATATTGGTAGAAGCGCACATGAGCTCATGGGATCTGATTGTGCCGTCACATCCATCAGAGTAATTTGGGGGCGGTTTTGGTCAAACGTGAATATTAACTCTGGGGGAGGAGGAGAATCCTTTCTTTCCTCCTCCCTGCTTTCCGCAGAGAAGTCTCTGTCCTGTGTTCCGGGTCCTCGCTCTACCAAACTTGTGAAAGCAAAGCTTCCACAAGACAAAATCTGTCCTTAGACAAATGAGGTTTGCTGAAGGTTTTAATGGAGTTTTCAAGCGAGAAATGCTGTCTGGAACATTGCTGAGCCTTGTGACTATGAGTGCTGGTGTTTGCTGTGGTTCCTGCTTTACATTTTCACTTCTACACAGATGCCAGTAGTGAAGCAGTGAATTGCACTAGTGTAACAGTTCTTTCAGCCAGATACAGTCTACTTGGCTTGTCATACAAAAAAGAAGTGAAGGCATAAGATTTTCATTTGGAAAAAAAAAACAAACCAAACCAAAACGACTCCAACACAAAAACCACCCCAACCCCCCAGTATGTTTAGAAAATCCAGAATCTGTTCCCATTAAATTTACTGGTGAAGATGCAAGCAAAAAGAACTTGCAGAGCTGAATTACAGTTTCGCATTGGCAGGCACCTCAGAGGGTGACCAGTCCAAACTCCTGCTAAGGCAGAGTGAGCCAAGAGATCAGACCAGGTTGCTCAGCTCGACCTCCCCTCTTCTCTTATGCAGAGTAGTTTTAGACCATGTCTAGAAGAGCTGCCACCAGTGATAGCTTGAATGGTAGGAACCAGGTTCTTCCTTCCATCACAATAGATTTGTACATCCTGAGCATGGATGCAATTACTCCTGCACTACACTGGTATAAGGGAGAGGAGAAGGAAAAATTCAATCAGAAGGACAAATTCTTTGTGTATGGCCACTGAAATGCATTTTAAAGACTATAAATATTTTGTTCGAACTACTCCTTTAGAGTTACAGTGTATTTTGACAGTCAGTATCCTACATTTAGCGTGTGTTTTGTTTTTCATTTTTTCTTTCTGTTACCAAATATATTCAGATGGAAACACCAGCAATTATTCTCTGAGGGTCAAAATTGTAGGGGTAGATGATTTGCTGTAGAGTAGAATTCATAATAGAAGTTGCACTGAGTCTGATAGAACTTGGTTTTATTCTGAGCGTCTTAAAGCTTTTTCACCCAGATGAATTTGAGAGGCTTTTACCCTTCACTGCTCAAAACACCTGAGTATAAGAGACAGCACGACAGGCTCTGTGCTGCCAAACATGCAGGCCAGAGAGAGTGGGGAGGCAGAGCAGGTAAACCACCTCAATGGTCCACAGCAGCTCCCCAGACAGAGTGGCCCCAGTACGGCCCTGCGGGCTGGCCAGCACTGTCAGGGAATGGCTCCCTGGCCCACCTCCCAGCTTGGTGGTGTGCTGCTGGGAGTGGGCAACAGAGCCCTGTGCTGGCAGCACGCCCCACGAGGCAGATCCCTTCCTACCACAGACTCTGCCAGCATCCCCCAGGGGCCTAGAGTGGGCCTCCATATCTTGCCTAGAGAAACTGGTCTGTGATGGCGGCTATAAGGAAGAGGGCTATAGAAATAGACAAATCAATAAAAAAAAGATGGGTCTTGGATCTTTGGAAGAAAACATCATGGAAAATGGCAAGGACAAAGCCCAGAGTGGCAGTGTTTGAAGACAAGAGACCTTTGTCGGTTGTTTTCTCCCGTTCCAGCCCTTTTGGTTACTAAAGTGCCACAGATAATTTTTCAAGCATATAGTGTTTCACGTACCCTGATCATACAAACTCCCAGTACCAACCTTCTAATACTGGGCTAGAGTCTGCGAAGCCCAGAAACTCGTGAGCAGAATGACCCGCTCCATCTTTTACAAAACATAACACAGTTATATTTTCATCACATTGATTCCATAGACACTGACAAAGCAGGTGCATGCTTTTGCAGCTGTGTAGGGGACACTGGATTTTACACCCCAGGAGCAAGGGAGTTGTGAAATTCCTGCCATAGGAAGAGAGGAGGAGAGGAAAGAGCTGGAGCAGAGGCAGAGTAGGGGAGGAAAAGCATTGGAGAATTTGAGTTGCTCCCACTAAGAGATGGGGAAAATTTCTGCACACTCCCCTCTCCGAGCTAAGCAGTCATTGCTGCCCTGAACCCTTCCATCCTCAACAGAGAGTTGCATGAAAATCCAATCAACACATTCTCAGTTCTAAAAATTGGTAAAGGCTCGAATAAGCCACCTTATTTTTACAATTAAAAATGCTACTACACAGTGATAGCTAAGGTTTATGAGGATACATGGATCAGGACTTGGCAGCCACATGTGTTGAGCAAATACAAGACATTTGCAGAAGTTGGAAGGAAAAGATGACAAAATGACTTTATTCTGGAAGGTGAGAACACTCAGCTCCCTCTAACTTAACAGAGCAAATTCAGTAAGGACTCTCTATATTAATGTGCTGATCTTCATCTGTTCTGTGAAAATACGAACGTGAAAGTTGTGAAATATTAGAGTATACACTTTGTTCTGAAAGAACAATGTTAAGAAAAAATAAACAGACGTGGCTTTGTGCCTTGAAACTGACTTAGTCCCACCTCCCTCAAGGTGCTGAATTTCCTATGAAACTTTCAAATGCATCTTTCACAGCCCTCCTTTGAATTGTTAAATTACGAAATCAAAAAGGTGGTCATTTTCATAGCATAAGAAACTGGGAACTGCACCAGTCCTCTGAGTTTTCTTTGTGTTACGTGTCAACTTGTATTGTACGTAATGCCAGTGCAGTGGGGCTACTTAATCATTATTATGACTGCAAATTAGCTTGGGGGTGGAAAAATGACAGGTATGATCCAATTCTGTTTTTAAATTTGGGAAAGCGGATGAGGCAAAAGACTATGTGAAAGAGAGATACTTCATCACTAAACCTACACTTATCTCTCTCCATGGCCTTGCTCTAATCACTCAGTGGTAGACACAATGTTTTTCAGTGCTATCAGATAGTATCTTTCTCTGCAAGAATTCCCAACGGAAGCAGTGGAAATAGCCAGGGATTAAGGCAGTAATCAATGTTAACGAAGGTGACAGAACAGACCCTTCACCTCTCTGCTGCTGTTTCCCAATTTATAGAACAAAGATAATAAAATTTACCAACTGTTCTGGGTGTTGTAAGGATACATTAGCTCATGATAACAAATCACTCTGAAGACAAAACCAAACACTATACAAATGCTAAAGATTTTGTCAAGGTGTGCGGGAGTATACTCATAGTTCAGGGACACATATGAAAATAACAGCTCTGAGTGGGGAAAAGGCTTTTGCAAGAGTTAGTCTTTAACGATACAGATGTCTACAGTACCTGGAACACTAACTGTGTTATAAGTCACCTCATAAAGACGGACAAAGAAAAAGCTACAAACTGCTTGAGAAAAGTGATAGGAAGGCACCACATGAAAGAGGATGAATTCTCTCATGGTGCTGTTGGTCAAGTATTGGTTCTGTGTCGCTGGGTCAAATAGCCCTGAATTGTAGTCAGCCATGTGAGAAAGGAGTGAGAGAAAGCAAACTTGCAGTATAAGACCACTCTTGCTTTTACAGCTGTTGCATTTGCGTATTTGTTGTGTCTGTGCAGCGCGTGTTGTACAGGAGTGGGTTTGTCTTAACCAATGCTATTTCTATCTCCTATGAACATTTAATTTTATATCTCTTTAACATACACTGCGTTCAGACTGACTAGTCACTGAAAATCGCCATGAATGGTCCTTTGTGAACATGATTGACAGGCTAGGCTGGTAATGATTAAAAAAATAAAGGAAAAAGTAGTGTTTGTAAACTGAGCTGTATTTATCAAAGGTCCTTTGCCTGGTGGTTTCAGTTATTGACTCCTGTGAGTCAAATACCCAGTCCAAATCTGTAAGCCTGAAAACATTTCAGGTCTACCTCTGAGTACCACTGTGTTTAATAGGGCCTAAACTCCAGGTGCCAAGGCCTGCTTCTGGAATCCCACAGCAAGGGGTCACCAAACGCCATGTAAGGGTTTCTGTTTACCTTCTCAAGTTTTGCATTAGGACCTTCTTCTCTTCTATCGAATAGACTTTGGACTTGATATGCTGCGTGCCACTTCCTTGAGTTTGGTGACATAAGTCTACCAAAAGAAAAGAAAAGAAAATTCATGTAGTCCTATCCAAAAGAAGTTAACAAAGTCACTGAAAGTGGGTAGCGTTTAAATGAGTAATAGCATAGGAATTAGTTACTTTTCAGAGCGTTAAAAAGGAACTAATAGCAGAGCTCTCATGTACCATACTAGAATTTTTTCCTTGAGGCCTACCTGAGTGATAGCTAATCACAGTGCCAGGCAGAGGTGGAAGGCAGCATTCATCTGGCGATGGGAGTGGGAAGTACTAGAATACTTACATTTAAAAAAAAAATCAATAAATAATAGTGATACACCAAGAAATCCCAAACACTGGTAAATAATTTCAGACTGATGCTATCCCCACCCCAGAAGCTTTCCTCTGCTCTTCTCCTCTGGGCCATGTCCAGACAACCAGCAACCTGCCGTCTTCTTCTCTTTTGTTTCTCTCTGAGACTGTCCTCAAACTATCTAAAGTGCAGAATCACTTCTAGGCCGCCTGTAAAGAAAGCCAGCATTGGTACAGAACATGGTGACTGGTACTGCCTTCCCTATTTTCCTTCCTTCTGCCCTCCTATTGTACACGTCCAAGAGTTTGACTATGGACAAGGTAGCTCCTTGAGATGGTCCAAGTCATGTATGCAGTGGGAAGAAATGTTTAAAAAAGAGTGCTTATGAGTAACTGGATGAAAATCTTTCCTTTGGCAACATCAAATAAGATGGAATAAAATCCCAAAGGGAGTTAGACTTACAAGTTTGGCTTGGTACAGCCTCAGAGATTATTGTTTATGGAATTAACACCCCATGCCCTCCCCCCAGGAGATGATCTATTCTGTACTTCCATGATACCATAACAAAAATACGATCTGCCAGCATGGTAATAATTTAGTGGAAATGCTTGTGTAAAGGCAGGTTTTGATGGAAACTTCCTACAACGCAGATGTGGGATAATGCAGTGTCTTATATTGTGGCAGATAGATACATTGTGATTTCTGTGTGCTGAACAGGTAAAAAAATATATTTGGAAATGTAGCACTTAGCATAAAACGCAAATCAACATAGCATAGGATTGCCCCTAAAGCTTGAGAAATACATACAGCTCTGGTCTCTGTAAATTTTTTAGGGTATTCTCTATTCTGAAGGGATCTGCTAGGAGGTCCTGAAAAACCACACAAATCAATCAGACTGTGTAAGAAACCAAGCATCTCCTGCTGATGATTTGAAAACCTCCTTCATTATGCAGCCAAACCTTACCAAACCCTTATGTGGGAAATCATCATAACACATATATCAAAGGCCACCATGAATGCCAAATTTAACATCCATGCTAGCAAGAGAGCGTTTGTGCCTCCTTGCCCTGCTTGGCACTTCTGTTCACAGTTTTTTCCTTCTCACCAAGATGAACTTTGAAAAGAGAAAGAACCCGACACCTTGTGGGTGCTTCCAGCAGACAGTGAACCTGATTTGGGCTTGCAGTGATACCACTTACATCACCAGTATCTAAAGTTGTTCCAGCAAAGAACTGGCTTCATGGATTGGGCACACAATCATTTGGAGGCCAAAAAAGCCGCACCCCGGACCTAGCAGAATGCAGAAGGACAAATGTGAGCACTAACTGGGGGCCTGGGGATGAAGAGGGTAGAAAGCAGAGTTCACAGGGCACCTCAAAAAGCAGACCCGGCCACGAAACTGGTTGGGGATGGCCTTCTCAGTCACCCGACACTGCGGATCCCCATACGGCTCGACCACAGAACGGAGGCACCCAGGTGTACTGGGATGACCGACGGTCTTCCCTGCCGCCA
>NW_010415240.1:0-3271 GCF_000710305.1 Buceros rhinoceros silvestris
AACCCAGCACAACCGCAGAGCCCCGGGTGAGATGAGAAGAGCAGGTTTATTCTCATCACCTCGCGAGTCGGGGGGATTTTCCTCTGTGCTTTGATGTTTCCCGCAGCAGGGCAGGAATCCCAACCGCGTTCAATACGGTGCCTCCGAGTCTACCACGGACCTACGTAATCCCAACACAGATGTGCCGCTTGCCAAGAACACAAGGACAGACAACAATCAGAATGACAGATGTGGTTTTCGACACCGCAGCTGCAAGTCAGAGTGCGCTGACAATCCCCCAGCGTCTCGGCCTTACACGCACGGCCCAGCAAAGGCCCTCGGGAACAAAGACATCGCTTACCAAGTGACATCCAAGCAAGGCTTGACACCTTCCCGCTTTATTTACAAGGCAAAGAGCACTGCTGCTCTTACAGATCTCTCGTGTGTGTGTGTTTTTTAAAAGGATAAAAGAATCCGTAAAAACAGGTTTATTTCCTCGCTAAAAAACACCACCCAGGTTCTTGCAAAAGAAGTTTTATAACTGAAAATAAGTTATATACAAGATTTTACTGACCGAAGAGTTCACAATCACCTGCAAACTGATTCACTACAAGATCACAAGAAAAGCTTTGTAGATGACACCAGCATGTGAAGGCAGCGACTCTCCCAGCTCCATTTCAGGTCAGTGACCCCAAATCCTTTATTAGTGGAAGATAAGAACAATGTCCACGTCCATCAGTATCGTCTATTCATCTTCTTGAATTTCTCATAGTGATAATCATCTGTGGCTTTTTCATTGAGGGGACGTTTGCGATTTGGAGGAGACCCTTCCAAAGAAAGAAGGAAATATTATTTCCTGTCCTTTCACAGGAGACATTTCCTCAGCTCCTCCACCTCCCGGACACAGCCCCTTGCTCTGTGAAAGGTTATTGCTTTACTGTCCGTGCTCCCCACCCTCGCACCCCTTGCTATTCCAGCTTCCATCAAACCCCTGCCACCCCTCTGGCAACACGTTTGAGGTGTGACCTTTGCTACCCCACCCTCGGGCATCTCTAAAGACATCCTCCACCCGAGCAGCTTTGTGTGCGACCTACTAGGGGTCCATCAAGTGCAATAGCCTCTCTCGGACTTAGACTGCTCCATCTCCCCACTGTCTCAGGGCACCCAGAGAAGAGAAGGTAAGAAGAGCTAGATCATCTCTCTGTGCAAGACCCCTGAAGAGTTTTAGTGTCTCTCCTTCAGACATTCCACACTAGGAACTTACGCTCAGGTTCTGGCCTCTCCGTATCCCCCACTCTCAGAGGACGGGGCTTTGGCTCTTCTTTGTTCCTTCGCACCGGTGCATTTAGCTCCTCATGATAAACTGAAAGAAGGAAAACATACATCAGGAACACTACCCGGAGCAGCGTTATTCAGACAGACATACTTCTACGGCATTTGTTACCACTGATCTTCAGCAGAAATGACAGAACCTCAGAACAATCGCTCCTATAACTGGTTTCTATGGGTAATCAATATGCACAAGATGGGAGACAGCAAACGTCAGTAGCACTATTTCATCAGAATTGGCCCAAAGACTCTTAATTTCTGTCGGAACACACAAATCTGGCTCCAAATCACCGCTGTAAGCATGGTTAGAGGCAGCAGAAGGCTGCCCTTCCTCCAGATGGCTGCGGTATGAGAGGCTCTCCCGGAAATTAATTCCCATCTCCTGTCTCATAAGGTCTGTGTTTGCCTGGCCACCTGTCTGCTTTGGCAGCCTACAAAATGGATTCTCTCAGTTATAAACCATCGTTTAAACTCGCAGAAGAGGCATTTCCAGCACATGCTCAAGCACAACTTAAAGAAAAAAATCTTGAAATTTATGAGGCAGTGTCAGCTGGGAGCTCAGGAGCAGAAAGTCAAGGCATGAGTCATATGTCCCTCTCCTTGCTGATGGATGGAAGAAAAACACCAAGCCAGATGGGGTCTGGATGAGCATCCCAGACAAAGGGATCAGACAGCTGCTGGTGCTAGTACACAAACTAATTCCTCTTGCATCAGACTCTGTCCCAACTGATGGCTTGTCCTCCGCAGAGGGGGGGGGTCACCCCTGGGGCAGCAGAGCTACGTGACACTTACATCTGTTGTGCTGGACATAGTTCACAGCCATGTTAGTGGGAACGAAGGAAGTCTCACTGTCTTTCTTTTTGTTCTGCTGCTCTGCCAGCAGTTTGGCCTTGGCCTCTTCAGTTGAGATGATGTTTTTTATTTTTGCACTAGAAGAAAAACAAAGGAAAAAATACTCGTGTATTTAGAAAGGGTAGCAGGCACAAAAGGGCTAAGTGGATGGATTTTGGGGTGGTCACAGCACGGCTATGGTATTTGATGTGTTTTTTGAGACAGACGCTTTGTTTCAAAGGCAGAAGGGAAGCTCACATCTTTAGCACCTCCTCTCACAGTGCAGGGCATAAACTATTCCTCCAGCAAGCTGCTAGATTCAAGTCACAAGAATTGAGAACTTTTTCCCAAAAGTCATATGATGGAGCTGCACTGGAGCCCTATCCCTGTGCAGAACACGCTGCGCTAGATACAGCGCTGATGCAGAACAAGGCTCAGCTCCACCACAGAGCCAAACTGGGGCTGTCTGACCCAGCCAGCCTGCTGCTCTGCCCACCAGCAGCTGCTGATCCCGGCAATTCGGGCCACAACCACAGATCTGTGAACCACATACTCAATTCCCAGGTCCACTTCAGGACTGCCGCTCAGCATCTGGTTGGACAGCATCTCCTCGGTCTTCTTGGCAGAGGAGACACGGATGTTCTCTGGCAGCTCATACAAAGAGTCCTCGGCATTCTTAAGCTTCACCTTCTGCTCCTCGTTCTCCACAATTCCCTTCCTCTTCTTCAGCTCAGTCTCAATGTACTTCATCCTAAAAAGCAGCACGCGAGAGACACAGGGTATTTTGTTGTCCTGTGTGCTCTGCCACAGCACTGCTGGGGACAGCTGCGTCACTGTCCCAACAGCTTTAAGAGAGGAACAAATCACCTCTCCAAAACAACTTGGCTAACGTCAACGGCAAGAAGCGATTGTCCAAGAGCTGATCAGATCCCCCCTAGGCAGTGAAGGCTCTCACTGGTGTTTAATGCCACCACACTGGCTGGCTGGTTGACACCTCCCGTCTTTGCCCATGAAAAAGCCAAGTCTGGCAGTCAGGAGGTGAAAGAGCAAGTGAAAGTTTCAGTGAGAACCGGGAAGATGTTCTGGGACTACACAGAACACAGAATCCAAGACAGGAAAAAAAAAAAAAAAA
>NW_010415240.1:3371-4929 GCF_000710305.1 Buceros rhinoceros silvestris
AAAAAAAAAAAGACTCCTGAGGGGACACCGAACCCTGAATCCAACACCCCAGACACCACACAGCACCACTCACATGTCAGCATCTTCGTCCCGCCTGTTGGTTTCCGCGGAGAAGGAAGTTCCCAAGTTTAGATCTTCCTCTTCATTAATCCTAAATGGAAGCCACAACGTTTACAGCTTTTTGTGGGTTTGATTTGGGGTTTTTTGCGTGTGTTTGTTGGGGTTTTTTAAATTATTTTGACGAGATAAGGTAACAGTAAATGGCTGAAACGCAATACGTTAAACTCTAGCAGCACAACAACTGGTTACTTCATTAACAGCTGTCATTTAACACTAGTCCAGGGAGAGATCTGCAGAGCTCACACGCACCCACCTGTCCTTGCCTCTTTCTTTGAGCTTCTTCATGTCCACCATTCCCCCAGATTTTATCTTAAATGGGTCATCCTGTAAAATAGATAATGAGAAACCCTGAAGCTTCCCTTTCGTTTAACAGTGCTCTTCAAAACCTGGATAAAACCAGAGAGAACGTTTATGTACTGAGCTGTAATATCAGTCCTAGCCCAGGCCAGACTGGCACGGTGATGGGCTGGACCACACTGACACCTTCACATCATCATATCTTAGCGCCGCGGTCACCAAAGTGTCACTTACCACAAGA
The DNA here is from genome assembly GCF_000710305.1 of Buceros rhinoceros silvestris. Classification (NCBI taxonomy): domain Eukaryota; kingdom Metazoa; phylum Chordata; class Aves; order Bucerotiformes; family Bucerotidae; genus Buceros; species Buceros rhinoceros. Next base: position 4,030 of record NW_010415240.1, read on the forward strand.
GTGGCTTCTTCTTGCACCTTCTCTCCCACAAGCAGAGCTGCAGCGCTGCTCAAACGGATAAAGAGAGTAAATAACATTCAGTGGAAAGAAACCCATCACCAGCGATCCTGCACTCCTTGATCCTCCTCTGCCTGGGGCCTCACACGCCGTACGAACACTAAACGGCGTTAAACCTCCCCAGCCCCCCACGGACAGAGGAGCTGTGGCTGTTTCAGGGAGATGAGAAGTTAAGGCAGATTTTAGCGCCTTGCAGCGAGTCACCAAAATAAGGAGAACCACGGTTCATGGCTGGTGCATGTTTCAACTAGCTCGTCAGCAAATCGATGGCACTAGGTGAGAGGGGGATCAGGATGGAGGAGGTGTGAGAGGGTCCAGTTTCAACCCCGTGTGTGGTACGTGGTTTTGCCACTGTCTGACCTGTAACGGTTTCTGCTGGGAGGAGGCACAGGACTGTGACGTTGTACCCTCGGATCAACCACAGCCCTGCACCCTGGGTGCCGCAGCCCTTACCTCACCCCATTGGGTCGTTTTCTGAGGCTCTGGACTTCTTTGGCTTCCTCAACTTTTAACCTGAAGAAAAAACATTTGACTTAGTACTTGCTGCTTTGGTTTCAATGAATTAATTTGATTTTCTGCAGGTTAAGACAGAATCTTTTAGATAGAATTTGCCCTAAACTTCCACATATTAGTGTCCACATTTCTGGTAACAGATTAGAGAGATATTTTCTATTTTAATTTATTTAAGCAATTCCATTTCTTCAAGCAATCAGAAAAAACCCACATGGCATCTGCTGGATATGTCCCTTGAAGATGCTTTCCCTCAGCTGAGGAAAAGAAGGACCCAAATGTTGGAAGGCTTTAATGAGGACCAATATGGGAATAACGAGCCACAGATCACCG
>NW_010415240.1:5030-5444 GCF_000710305.1 Buceros rhinoceros silvestris
AGAGGGAGCCACAGATCCCCGGTGTGGGCCCATGAAGATCTCCAGACACTATTCTCCAAGGAAGGTCGCTCACTGACGTGAGTTAACGCGGGACACTTCCACTCCTCCAGCAACTGACCAATCTAATGAGGAGGAACAAGCACTTCTCAGGCGAAGAGGGAACTAACGAAGCTCTCGATTTCCAGCCACATTAGCAGCGGCTCTCAAGCGAATGTAAGGTTGCTGGGTGCTTGTCGCGATACACCGGCGCACGAGTGACTCCGAAAGAGGTTCACGGTAAACCGAGGTATCGAGTCTCTCTGTGGACTCTCTCTGTGGACCGACGCGATCCTCCACTCCTCCGGGAACTGAGCTTTCTCCTAATCACCCGTGTCCTTTGCTACCTGCCACGAGCCATGCACCCTGGAAAACCTT
>NW_010415241.1:0-210 GCF_000710305.1 Buceros rhinoceros silvestris
CCTGCTCAGCGCCCCGGGGCTCGTTCGCTGTAGAAGCCTGGCTCCAGCCGTGGGCCTGCGGCGCCCCGGGCAGCGCCTCTGGTACTCTGCCTCGCCCCCATTCCCTGCAGTTTCAGATGTCCGCGCTCCTTCATTCCTGCGATACCGGCTAATTCTGGTTTCGCGGAGGTTGGCAGTCCTCTCACATGCACACTCTTGTGGCTGAAATTA
>NW_010415241.1:582-1141 GCF_000710305.1 Buceros rhinoceros silvestris
TTGAATTTATGTAGCCAAACCACCCGAAGGATGAAGTTTGAAAGCTTCATTGTGTGCTTGTATAGCGCCTTATTTGTGCAATTAATAAACTTAAAAAAAATTCCTCCCTTAGAAGAAAATAGTTGCAGAAATAAACTACTTTTTCAAAGCAGTATCCAGACCTGCATCTTCTTGAATAATGTGACGTTAATACAATGTTCTGCAGTACATTGCTTTGACTATGTGCACTGAATTTACCCAGGCTACAGTGATGATATGCCACTGCACAAAACTTTGATCATCGGCGAATCTTGGTGTGCTACAGCAGTGCACTGAGTAGCCTAACTGAAGGCTATTCACGAAGTAGTTTGGGATAAGAAGAAATCAGAAGAGCCCAACCGATATGGGGAACCACAAAAGGAACCAGACACAGACCTATCGAAGGCTGAACAGGAATGTTTTAATGGTATTCTACCTGCTGTCTATGTGCATAATGTGATTCAGAATCCGTTAAAAGATAATTTTGTGAGGTTTTGAGGGTTTTAAAAATACATGTTTGGCCATTTTTATATATTTTCCC
>NW_010415241.1:1233-6958 GCF_000710305.1 Buceros rhinoceros silvestris
CTACATTTTAATTTTACCATACTCTGGCCTACGCATGTTTACGTTCGCAAATCTCATACATTTTTTCATAAACATTTAATGTTCTGTTCTATTATATATTTTAGCCCATCAAGTATATTGATACGAAACACTTTTTTCTGGTTTTAGTTCAGGTGTGTGTCAGACTATGGGCTATTGCTATGGCTTCAGTCTTTATATAAATCAACTTTGCATTGTAGTTGTAGAAAATAATCCTTTTCCAGAATAAATAACTAGATTAGCGTCAGAGAATTGTGACTGGGTTCATTTACTTCTTTGTAAATAAAACTGGATTTTCCATTTTAAAAGATTATGGTATTGTGTTGCAAATTGTTTGATTCTTAAGTATACGTGTTTCCCAATTATTTTGTGTTGTACAATACCTCGCCCAACAGTGTATGGGCATTCATATCCCCGATTTTACCTTTTGAGTTAGCTTTTTGGCAGGATTCTGGTTTCTTAAAAAGGTTTAATACTGAGGGACTTGACAACTGAAATTTGCTGTTTGTTGGCTAGTGTTATTACCCGAGTTTAAGACACATACATTTTGATCTGTGAATCATCTAACATGCTAACATACTTTATTAAACCTACCACAGAAACAGATCTCCTGGGAATGTAGTTATGAAAATATTCGTTTGGCTGTTAACCCATGTTCCCTCTAGTGCTTGAGATGCCACATGCATGCATAAATCCTTGTGGTAACAGATTCTCTTTTGACCATTTGAGCTGATGGAAAGTTCACTTAGCTGTAAAGTTCACTGCTTCGAGAACTCTGGTTGATATGTCACTGTGGTTCTGGATTAAAATCATGGATTTCTGTTGCCTCTTAGGAAGATGAGTATGTATGGATCTACTTAAATTTTAACCATCAAATTGTGCAGGTCTAGTAGCAAGGGTCCAAATGATGTTCAGGAAGGCAAAAAGTCCATTTTGTAAGAATCGAAAGACAATTCCTTGGTATCAGAAAAAGTTTGTAGTTTTTAGTGAAGATGCGTAATGTGCCTGATCCAGTAATATCAGATGTAAACAAAGTCTGACAGACCCTGGTGCCTTAGAAGTCATAACTGTAAAAAATGGTTGGGTGGCAAGCAGAGTGACCCCAACTGAAAATGAAGGACATTTTACTAGTCCCTTAAACATGATGGTAATTGCTTAACGTAAAAGGAGAGAGGAACAGAGGGAGGGGGAGAGGGAGGAAGGCAGAAGTAGAAGGAATTGGCAACTGTTTACTGTCTGGGGGCCAGTACAGTTGCGTAGGCATTTGCAGTCATAGACGTGGTGGTCGGAAGGGATCTCTGGCACCTCGCCCAGTCCATCCTTTCACTGGAAGCACTATTTTAGGTCACTCGTGGCTTTGCCTAACTTGCCCTTGAAAGCCTTCAGGGATAGAGACTCGACAGTCTTTCTGGGCCATCATGGCCCTGTGCAGCACCACCATGCACAATCACAAGCGCAATCACAACTCCAGTGACTCAATTTGTGACCTTTGCTCTGTTTTACCATTCGCTGATACTGAGGAGAGTTCAGCTCAGTCTTTGCCACTCTCCCTCAGAAAGTTACAGATTGTTTTCAGATGTCCCTTTATTTTCTTCTTTGATAGGCTAACCAAGCCCAACCTCTTCAGCATCTCTTCGCAAGTCATATGTTGTAGGACACTTACCATCTCATCAGCCCTCTGCATGCCCCTCTCCTGTTTCTTGACATCCTTCTTGAACTGGGGAACCCAAAACAGGACACGTTTCCCAGATGTGGACTCACTAGCACTGAATAAAGAGACAGTAATTTCTATCCATCTGCTGTCCATGCTCCCTTCCTAATGTAACTCAGTCTATGGTCCCCTTTATTCACAATGAAAACATCCTGTTGGCTCGTTTTCAACTTAGTGTCCACTGTGACAGCCACATGCTTTTCAGCTGGGCTCCTGCTCAGGCAGCCTGCACTGGTGCCTATCACTATTCAACCCCATGTGCACGCTCCTTGTTAAATTTCATGAGGTTTCTCTTGTCTCAATTTATAAGTTTCTCGAAGTCCTCAACTGAAGCTCCATTGTTTGGTTTCAGAACCACTCTTTCGAAGTTAGTACTGTTTGAAACTCTGCTGCAGGTACATCCTGTGTCATCGTCCAAGTTACAATGAAGGCAGTTAAAAATACTGGCCCCAGTGTTGACCCTAGTGTTCTGCTTGCACTTCCCACCCATTGATTACTACTCTTTAAGCCCAGCAATCCATCCGGTTTCAACTCTTTTAGCAGTTCATTCCAGACCATACCCCTCAGCTTTTTTCCTCCCTGCACTTTAACCACTTGCTTAATCCCTGTTGCTCAAAATGGCAGTTGTACCGGAGAGCTTACCGGCTGTTCAGCTCTCTGAAAATGTCTACTGATGACAATAGAAAATGCTTTTCCTCTGCTATTGCTTACCGTTTTCCTCTGCAGTGATTACTGTTCTCTGTAAAGCTCTCATTAAGTCACTGCCCTACTTCTCATGAAAAGGTAGAACTGCAGTGACTGATGAGGAAATAAAGATTTGAAATAACTGCTTGTTTGCTGCAGCGTCTAGACACAGAACAGAAAAAGCATCTTGCTCCCAGTTTTGTTTGATCCCTGAACTTTTAGTGCAGAGTATCACCAAATAACCTAGGTAATTCTTGCTACACAGTTACCGTTAAAAAGAAAGATAATTTACAGTATGAAAAAAAAATTGCCTCTTCTTTCTTTCAGAACCTCTTTGGGGTACTGAAGAATTTTGTGTATTTGGAAGGACATGTTAAATTCATCTTGGGTTGAAAAGTAAAAGAAAACAAGCAAAACTGAATATTTTAATTCGGCAGAGATTGCACAGTAGTACAGCTTTCTTATGACACCCTAAAAGCTTGTGGTTCCTCTTCATTTTGGCAACTCCAGACTGCCCAGCAGAAATAATGCATATTTTGTTTTTCTGACTGCCTTTCTGAAGAGAATCCTTGGTATCTTTGGTGGATATACCACAAACCAACATCCTCAGAGAATACCCTGAGCAAGTATGAACATGTTCAGCAGTTCCCCTGCCTCTTGCCATGGTAGCTGCAAAGTCTTACCCAAATGGGAAAGAAGGAATCTTCAATTTCACCCAAGACTGAGGATAGACCATGTTCCCATGGAATTAAAAATTAGAGGAAAAAGCAACATTTTTATCATTGCTGGCATCAAGATTTCCATTTGGACAATAACTACTTGTCATTTTTCTTTCTTTTCTCTCCAGGAGCTGATGCATTATAGTATCCACTGATATGGGAGGGATCACAACATCCTGTCCAATTGTCTTAGACCGTTCAGGGACACCATGTCCAAAAAACCCCCCTATTATGTGTATCCTGTGAGAGATGTGAAACTTTCCTGGAGGAGTGTATTAAAAGGACAAGGACGGTCCCCAGCATGTGGGGATGCTGAAGAGGTCAACAATCCTGCCTCAAAGTGACATAGCTATTGCATCACTGCCTTGTCAAGATTCACGTTAGAGATTCCTCCAGCAAAACTGGAAACATGAACACATGAGGTGTTGGAGGCAGATTCTTCCTGCCACAAGAAGTGCAGTAAGAATGAAGGAGTATGAAAAGAACAGCAAGTGGAGAAGAATCCTAGAGAGCTGGCAGGGTACATTGGATGGGTAGGAGTATGGCTTCTGCTTCTGAACTGAACTGCCACTGACATGCTTTTCAGTTCTTCAGAGCAGCAGCAGCAGCACACCTGGGTTTCCAGGTTGTAGATGGAAGAAGCCAATGGGAAAATGGATGTTCTGCAATTCCTTATATGTTTCCATGCTTCAGAAATTCACAGCACAAGAGAAATGGCACTTGCTCACCAAAAAAAGGAAGATGTGAGAAAACAGTCCTGTTTTGCAGCATTATTTGATTTCAGCCTTGTACATTAGTGATCCAAGTTGCATATTCAGAAGGTAAAACAAACTGTCTTATAAAAAAATCCTATTAGTCACAAGTGCTATTATAACACTAACATGCTTTGCACTTGGTGATATCTCATTTTTCTGGTTTAAAACATGTGAGCGTAAGGGTGTAGTTGCAGTTGGTTAAACATCAGAAGTACTGTACTAGGAGACAGAACTCAGGGGACCTCCGACACTCTGAAGAAGTCACTTCCTTCTCTGGTGCATCTAAGAAATGTCAGAGCATTCAGTGAGAAGTGTGTGACTTGGTCATGGGTCGCACCTGTTGCAAATATGCCAAACTAACTGCAAATTCCAGTAAGGGTCAAATTAGCACTCAACTAGTTAATATAAATTAAAGCATTTATTTCAGTGGTACCAGGGTTTAGTCCTTCAGTCTGTGGCCTTCAAATCACAGTATTACCCTGTGTGCAATAGCTTTCTAAATTTTCACTCTTGAAATACTTTACTCCAGAGGGTATGAAGTAAATGTTTTGCATATGTCTTGTCTAAAACAATAAATTTTATTTTGTTGCAGATGAAGCACAGTGTTTTAAATATATTGCTAGCTTTGTTCTGACATTTTCTGTATGCTTATCTTGACAGGCACTATGTCAAAAGAATCTCCTGATTTGTAAACATTTTGAAAATATTATATAAAAACAGTATTTGTGCTCGTAGACTTTGAGTTCATCTGAGATTGATTTAAACTGTGTGATTTTCTTTTGTTTTTCCTTTTATTGTCTGTAGCACCACTGCCAAAGTACTGATAAACAGCTCATGAAACATCATAGCTTTTATGAAATACTAACATCAACTTGATGTGTATAAAATCCTAAAACAATAACTTTTCCGAAGAGGATTTTTTTAAAACACAAGAACTGCAGTAATACTGTGATTCATGAGAACAGAGTAAGTAGGGAATGATTAGAAACAGGAGGAGAGACATTCTCTGTCCTCCACTGGAACAAGAGCTGTAAATATTTTAGCCAAGTTCCAGCAGGTATGTTGGAAACGAGCGAGAGAAAACCTCGCCATAGAGACCCAGGCCAGACTTCTCAGTGAAGCACCTACTTTTATTACGTTCTTTAAAGATCGGGTGTCTAGCTTAGTAGGCACAATTTGATAGAAAAAATACATGAGTTTTTATACCCTATTCCCAGCCGAAAGATCCCTCCCTTGTTTCCCCATTGGCTGGGTACTCCAAGATTTACAGACTTACCCGGTACGCCTATTACATGTTACAGGTAACACTGGATCATACAATTTCATGCGTCGCATGTCTCATTAACTCGGACTTATGCCTCCCCTAGGAGGAGAAAGTAATATTCAACAGGCTATTAAGCAAGTGCAGTGTTGCTTCCCAAGGCCCATCCATCCTAGTCAACCCCAGTTTGACACATTCAAGGTTTTATGGCCTGTTATCTGGTTTCTTCTCTCTTTTAATTGCCTTCTGGTTTCTCTTCTCGTCTTGCAAGACTGCCTCCCTTTTACTTTATCAGTTTCTTTGACATACCAGAACAGTATCCCTTGTTTGTCTTAGCCTTATCAATTCCTTTTAGATACAAGAACAACATCCCTCATTTTCCTCCTCACAGGTAACTTATTCAGTTCACGGCTAAATTGCATTGTGCGATCAGTGGGTCAAATTTCATGAGGGCACCTGCATCAGTACTCGAATGTGCACCCAAACTGCAGCTGAGGAAATGTAGGAGTAAAGGTACCAAGCAGTTCGGTGGCGGCACCATGTGGCGCGGCAGGACCAGGAGCGGCGGCGGCAGCGG
>NW_010415242.1:0-215 GCF_000710305.1 Buceros rhinoceros silvestris
GCTCCCTCCCGGGACGTGACACCAGCATCACCAGCCCCTGGAGCTCCACAGACACGCTCTGGCCCCGCTGTCCCCTGGCCCCACAGCGGGGCCGTACTGGGACAGGCAGGAGCAGGATCTGGCCCCTTCCTCCCCACCCGGATCCCGGGATTCAGGCCATTTTACACGTCCCCCCCACCCCCCTTTCCAACAGTCCCAACACCGACCCTCCAGCC
>NW_010415242.1:546-747 GCF_000710305.1 Buceros rhinoceros silvestris
CCTCCACATGCCCCCCCCAGCTCGGAGCGACGCGGCCAGGGCCCAGCCTGCCCCGCGCTTCCCTCCAGGAAAGGGAAGTCCAAGATGTCTCGGGAGCCTGGTTTTACCTTCATGGAAAATTTGTTGTTTATTTTTGCCTCTTCTGTGTCCTGATCCCCGAACTACTCGTGGCTGGGCGGGAACACGTGCCGGCACACCCAG
>NW_010415243.1:0-829 GCF_000710305.1 Buceros rhinoceros silvestris
GTTACTGGGAGGGGACTGGGAGACACTGGAAAGTGATTGCTGGCTACTGGGGAGCACTACGAGTGGATTTTGTGCTACTGGGAGGCACTGGGAGCATACTGGGAGGCACTGGGAGGCACTGGGAGCATAGTGGGAGACACTAGAAAGCAGTTTGGGGTTACTGGGAGACACTGGGAGACACTGGGAAACACTGGGAAGAAATTCTGGGTTACTGGGAGATACTGAAAGACACTGAGAGAAGGTTTGGGGTTACTGGGAGGCACTGGGAGGCACTGGGATGTTACTGGGAGGCACTGGGATGTTACTGGGATGTTACTGGGAGCACTGGGATGTTACTGGGATGGACTGGGAGCACTGGGATGGGACTGGGATGTAACTGGGATGTAACTGGGAGCACTGGGATGGACTGGGATGTTACTGGGAGCACTGGGATGTAACTGGGATGTTACTGGCATGTTACTGGGATGTTACTGGGATGGACTGGGAGCACTGGGATGTAATTGGGATGTTACTGGGAGCACTGGGAGGGACGAAGCACTGGGCGCATACTGGCAGGCTCTGGAGGGTAGTTTTGGGATACTGGGAGGCACTGGGTGGGCGGATTAGGACACTGGGGGCACTGGGAGGTGATTTGTGGTTACTGGAGAGCACTGGGAAGGCAGCGGCAGAGGATGGGGGATTACTGGGTGTTACTGGTGAGCACTGGGACGGGCCTGGGCGGGGGTTGGGGGTCCCGAAGACTCCTACGAACACACTGGGAGCACCCAGAGCATACTGGGAGACACTGGGACGGGCTCCTGGGTTACTGATGGGCACTAAATTGGCCTTG
>NW_010415243.1:1003-1214 GCF_000710305.1 Buceros rhinoceros silvestris
TACTGGGAGGCACTGGGAGACAGTGGGAAAGGAACTCGGGATACTGGTGGGCACTGGGATGGGCTTGGGGCTACTGGGAGGCACTGGCAGCTGATTTTGGGATGCTGGGAGCTACTGGGATGGGCCTGGGGGGGGCTTTTGGGAAACTGGGCGACACTGGGAGGCACTGGGAAGGGGATTTGGGATACTGGTGCGCACTGGGATGGGCCTG